>NC_085035.1:3679939-3731866 GCF_963692335.1 Osmerus eperlanus
CGCCACTCGCGAGATGTATTGACAGTTGTGCCGTGTGGACAAACAAACGGTCCTTCCGATGTCAACATGTTTTCTTCAGAGAGACAGAAGAGAGAGTCAAAACGGGGGAAAAAGCTGTCCCTGTATCAGCGATTTAAACACACAACAATCACATGATCAGACCAGCCAGCGATAGCAGCCAGGCCATCGCTCAGCCTGTCTCTGTTGTCAGGAAGTGTGTTTGGAGAAGCCATAGCGCCGCGCTAAGAACTAGCAGAGGGAGGCTATTATCTAGCCAGCTAAGAATCCTCCAAGCTGCTGTCTTCATGCACAGTAATGTTTTAATATCCCTTTAAGCCTAATCAAGTCCTCTGGTGGATATGTGGAATTCTGATTACGCTGTTCTGTTCTTTTGGTGTAAATGTTAGCAGGGTTAGTTCAATTTTTTCATGTCTCCCTCAATCTTTCTCTCTGTGGATTATTAGTTTTTAAACAGTAAAGGTTGTCTGTACAGGCAAATAATCAGTTAAATGTCCCTTTTCTTATTTACCCGGTAAGGATTTGTTTAGTGGTGGGTGTCCTCTCTCTCATTCTCTCTATCACACTCTCTCTTTCTCTAACCCTCTGCAACATCTGTTTCATTTTTGGAAATTTCAGTTTCATTTTAGTTTGTTTATCTTTCACTTTTCTTCTGCCTCTTCTGTCAGAGCATGTTGGGGCAGCAGCATAGCCAGAGCCAGACCGCAATGTAGTCAAGGACCCTAACTCACAATAGCCTAGTCTAATCAGCATGCCTGCAGTAAACAGCTGGGGCCTTCCTAAGTGAACATACTTTTTTAGGGTTATTGACTTGACATTTGGTTTGTAACCAAAAATCCTTTGGAGAGTCGAGGGAGAAAAAAACAGCACTTAGTATTTAATCTCTACCTGGAATCTGAGCCAACAGATACGTGATAATGGAGAAAGCCAACAAAGAACAGATTGTCAAGCCAACAACTTGCGTAATAAATCAATATCTAATTATTGAGGAGGGTATAAATCACATTTAGTCCTTATGAAATAATCAATAATGGTATTTACTACCTCTGAGGATGGCAGAATGCTTCCCAAAAAGAAATCTTTATTTGCTAATACACTGAAATCCCCAGTGTTGCTTATAAGCAGCAAAGTGTTCCTAGTACGATACGTTACCCAGGTGGTGCGATGGTGTGCAGCAACTTTTGGGCTGTCACCTTCTTCTGCTTCTTCTGCTCTCAACAGTGCAAAATGCTACTCTTCTGGTCTGGCAGAAGCCAGTGAAGGGTATCTCTCTCAGGGAAAGGGGGTTCTTTGGATTTCCTGGGGGATATCTCTGTAGGATCTGCGAGTGACAGGGTGACTGCATGAGTGTTGGAAGGCGGGTCCATCGGTCTTGAGAACCGACACGAAGTGAGTCGACGAGGACAACGCCGTGCCGTTGAAAGTGGAGCTTCCTGTCCTCATACAGTATTCCTCTCAGCATACTACACAAACCGTGGCCAAACTCAAGCCCTCCACAGGCTGAAACATTTGATGAATAATTCAAGGATGTTCTCAGGGTTCTCAGGCTCAACAGGGTTTCTGGGTGCTGGGAGAACTTTGTAGAGCATGAGGTCCACTCACGCTTCTCATACCACAGTCGGACAAAGCAAGCCTCGTACTACGCAACTTGGGCCTACCTTACCTCTCGCGGACCCTGATCCGTTTCTGCGTTACCTCAGGTTCAGCACGCGTTTCCACAGCAAGTCCCCGTAGCTTGTAATCCCCAGAGCTACTTTTTAAGGGACTCCGAATGTTCCTTTAGGCCCACTCTAACTCCTGCTGCTGGTAAGGGTTCTGCTCGAAAGTCTACTGTTAACGTGTTGGCTAACAGTTGGCTTGTTTATCCTCGTCTCCCTGACTTTCCCGGTCCAGTCCTATCTCAAGGCCAGCAACTGTTGGTGTGTGAGTTCGAGTGTGTACATTCGTGTCTGTCTATAAGCTGTGTGTTGCTTCTATTTCACCATTTCAGACCATAGCGCGAAGGCCATTGTCGACATCAAATGTTTTGTGTGTGTCTTTCTGTGTGTGTGTGTGTGTGTTGAAGAGATATAGAGAAAGATAGAGACAGACATATGGGTTTGGTGTGAGATACTAGGCTGGAGTTTACTGCACCTTTACCCGGTTCGTCCTTGAACCCGACGCTGTGTCACACAACCATCGTGGGTGTTTATAGACTACACGTACCAATCATCGCCCCCATATCAGGCTCTACAACACACATCTTGCCTCCCGTTGCACACTGCACACCCCAGACAGGACGCGTAATGGCCTTTTATCGATTGCCCCTCCCTCTCCTCCCTCTCCCCCCTCTCCTCCCTCTCCTCCCTCTCCCCCCTCTCCTCCCTCTCCTCCCTCTCCTCCCTCACCTCCCTCTCCTCCCTCTCCTCCCTCTCCCCCCTCACCTCCCTCTCCTCCCTCTCCTCACCTTTAGCTCTGTCTATCCTTGCCGTGTTGTGAAGAGGCTGCTGCTGCTCCCGCTGGGGCCGTGTGTGTGTGTGTGCGTGTGTGCGTGCGTGTGTGCGTGCGTGTGCGTGTGCGTGTGTGTGTACGTGCAAGTGTGTGTGTGCGTGCGGATCGCTTAAGCTAATGACATGGCTCTCTGGGGGATGGGTGTGTGTTTACAAACTGCTGGGCTGATGCACGGACCAGGGGCTATGAATAAGACATGCACCCCCTCCAGCTTCTCTCGCCCCAGGAGGGGCACACTAGACTGGGCTCACGCCGGGGGAGAAAGGAGAGTGTGCGCAGAGATCCCGGCTGGTTCTCATGCCACCGGCATCACCCCCGCTGTCACTGCAAATCTCACTTAATTTCAGACCCAAGGCCAAATGGGATGGAGAAAGGGTTCCCTGTGTGGGGCTGAATGGTACACAGAGAGTCTAGACAACACCCCCCCCCCCCCCCCCCCCCACACACACACACACACACACACACGACTACCCACTCATATAAGTCAGTAATTTCTGAGTGTTTCTCAGAGTCTCTTAAGTGTCTTGAGTTCAAAAGCCAATTTACCTGCCAGCCTGACACACACACGCGTCACATTTCATAGTTAGCTCCTTTTTAATAAGGTGAGTTCCAAGACATGCTTTGGAACAAAGAGTATTTAACTGTCAATCAAGTGTTCCCTTTCAACACAGTCTCAGAACACAATCTGCATTGGAAATGCAACGTTTATGTTGCCATCAGTAGTCACTTGGAGAAATATATAGCTTTAAAAACCCTAAATGAAGACCTTTCGATTTGAGATCATTCTTCTGATATTTAAAATGTGTACGTAAGAAACATTCAATTATCGTTTCATACGTAGAAGAGACAAACAAAAGATCATTTTTGAATGTTGGAAGGTTGATGGTGAAATTATGTCTATAGATGTATAGTTTGAAACCTTGAAGACGCTGTCATTATTGGTTCTGAATCCACCAAAGAAGCACTTTGACTGGCGGTTAAAAGCATTGCTTTTGTCCAGAAGTGCTGGATGTTTTCTTACATCCGCTTTCTTTTCTAGTATTCAATTGAGTAGAAACTCAACCGCTTATTTCTTCCAATTTTCCCAAATGTGGGTGGAAATCACATCTCAGGTCGTAGCAAATTAATATTTTTGACAGTAAATAAACCAGTGTTGGGAAACGTCAGCTGCAGACGGGCACAGCGACTTTCGCTCGTCATCCGACTTGTATTTGCTTGATTTTGAGATCTAAAAGATAACGATGCACGCCGGTACTTGCACATAACCCGGGTACTGCGGCACAGTCTATGCATTTGATATAAATAATCAGCGGCTCGGATTCAGAGTGCCGAAAAAAAAACGAACCTCTCAACGTTTTATCCCTCGTCTAAGGAGAAAATCGCCGGGGGTGAAAACAGAAATTGCTCCCTTTAACCCTAGGAGAAGAAGTGCGAGAGAGTGGTGGTGGAGAGGAGTGGGGTGTGTGTGTGTGTGTGTGTGTGTGTGTGTGTGTGTGTGAGGGGGGGGGTCTCCATTTTATTAACAAGCTTGAAATTCCATTATCCAGGGCATAGCGTTAAATAATGTTATCTGTTTAGCTCCAAAGGAGCAAGCAGGTGGAAATAACAAAGGGAACATGGAGGTGTCTCTGTGTGGGGAACAAAAGCCTGGAGACTGCTTCAATAGTGCGCTTCAAAGATGTACTGTGGGCTTCGTAACAGCTTTAGTTGAAACTAAGCTGGGATGATGAGCGTACTTCTGTTCTGCCAAGATGACATGCGAACCACGAGCGCGCAGCTAGCTCGGGATTTGGAGACCTCGTTTTAATTGATTTAATTATCTTCCTCCTTTGTTTGAGAGTCAAGGTTCTTAAAAGTATCTCGAAATAACATTCCGAGTTGTGCAATTTGACACACGTAACAACACATCCCAGTGTTTCAAATGTTTATATTTATATTTAGTCATTTTTAAATGTTAACATTGCATGGAAGGATTAGGTGAGGATTTCTGATTACCCAATCACCTGATATCAACTCTCAAATGAACGGTTGTTGTCATGGTTTTTAGTCTGTGTTCAGTGGACTGTGAGGGACCTCTCCTTTTGTCCATCTGCTTCCTGTCTGTCTTCTCTCTCTCAGGACTCGGAGATTCTGAACACAGCCATTCTCACCGGACGCACGGTCGCGCTCCCGGTGAAAGTGGTTACCGTGGGAACGGACGGCTCGGTGACAGATGTGACCGAGTCGGTGGAGTGCAAGTCGACAGATGAGGAGGTTGTTAAGGTGGGTTTACTACACACACACGTGCACACATAAACACACACTTGATTCATCGCAGAGGAACAGTTTGGGCCTGTTTTCTTGAATCATAATTTACTAGAATTATAAACATTTTACTCTCTCTCAAGGGACAGCTGTGGCCAAACACAATGGACTGTGTGTGTGTGTGTGTGTGTGTGCGACAGTTCTTTCTGGTGCTTGGAATCTTTTGAGGAGCTGAGTGATCTGATCTCATGAGTGTATGGTCCAACATGCTAACCAGAGGCTGCCCTGGGCTGTCATGCCAGATACTAGACAGGCGGAGGGAGGGAGGGAGGGACGGAGCTTTACCCTGTTCATCTCCCCAACAGCACATAACTGATAATCCCTTATGAAGGGACGAGACACACAGCTATACCCATCTGAGGAAGGCGTGTGCATGTGCGTATGCGTGCCCTGTTCAATTATACACACTCTACACACACAAGTGTATGCTGTGTGTGGGCAAAATGTATGTATGTGTGTTTGGAGATGGCGTGCGTGTGAAAGGCGGTTCTTCCCTCGGGTTGAATTTTCCTCCGAGTACCTCACGCTGCTCACCTCCTGACAGACTCCGCCAATCCCTGCCTCCCATTAGAGAGGAGTGGGGACGGCCTGTTGAAGCCCCCCCCACCCCCAACCCCCCTCGAAGCAACTGTGAAACATTTTATCAAGCGTTGATTAGGCAGAGTTTCCTTTCCATTTTGCTCTCTCTTGATCTGACGTTTGCCTCTCCTAGCTGATGATACTGGGCCAAAGCAGGGGCCAACCCTAATCACACCCAGAGTGGGTTCTGAAGTCTGTTCCCTCCCTCTTTCTGCAAACTCTCAACCTGGCTAGTTAGAGGTTGTGCCGGTGTTAATGGGGGGGAGTGGATGGGGGGGGGTGGCTTCACTCACCAAACTGCTGCCCTAGTCTGATTGGATGGTAAAATCAGATCCCTTACTGCTGATTGGAGAGACCACCCGGTGTCAAGCTGCTCTCTAAGGCTCTCCAATCCAAAATGTGCGTTTGAAGTTGCTGATTAAAATCCACATCATTTTCCAAAGGTACTGGTTCCACATCATGGAGGGTTTGCTGGAAATAAACATCTCTAGTTTGATTAAGAAACGAACTAAGGAGCCAGGCGCGAAAAAACTGCAAACTAAAGAATTAGTTAGAGTTATTTTAAGGGGTTAGATACAATACATGTCCTTTTCCTTAGTCTCCATAACTCGGCTAGTGTTCTGTCTGGATTCTATATGAAAGAAGAAAAACTCAGCAAAGATTTGTACTAGCTGGCTAGCAATACTGTCAATAATTAATCTCCAAGGAGCCTTATTTTTTTCCTTTATCAAACTAACCAAAGAAGTGATGTGGCCAGCAAATCGATCGTCTCAACGCATTCATACAATTCTCTCATTTATAAAAGTAGCATTTTTAGTATTTTTCTTTACATATTTACAATGCCAAGTTATAGAAATGGAACAGAAAAAAAATACAAATCTATAGAATATATTTCAAAAATATATAAATAAGAGAACTGATATATATATATATATATGTACTGTTTTATGTTTGTGTGTGGGTTGTGGAAAATGTTCCCAGTATGTTTGAAGGGCTGCAGCTGAACACTGAGGGTTATTGACAGACTCAGACAAGTGTGGAATAAGCAATGAGCAGGGCCCAGAGAGAAATAGACGTGGAGAAAGAGAGACTAATGGGGGAGGAGTGGAGGGGGGGGGGCGGTGGTGGAGGAGGAGGAGGAGGGAGTGAAAGAGTTTAGGAGCCAGAGTGAGAAAGAGGGAGAGAGAGGGAACTGAAATGAGAGCGAGAGAGAAAATGTGCGAGGGTAGAAAGAGGGAGAGATCGAATCGGTCAGGTGTCTCGGTGAGGAGTGATGCTGGTTCAGATCCCGTCTCAGGACGAGTGCCTTTTGAAAGACAAGTGTCTAGGTGGTTGTGTGTTGGGAGAGACATTACTCCACTTCAGTAAATAAATCATCCTAGGGCCTTGAACACGCATGTCATAAAGGCCCTCCCTGTCACACACACACACACAAACACACACAACTATGGTGGATCACAAGTACTTCCCATGCAGTACCAAAAGGTCAGAGATTCTGAAGGATGGAACAGACTCGGGAAGAGTTTACCGAGCAGAATGCTCAGGGGTTAAGTGCCCCGAGGAGCAAGTGCTCTAATGACAGGATGAAAGAGAGAGAGAGAGAGAGAGAGAGAGAGAGGAGGACGGACGTCCCGACAGGAGCCGATGCTGCCAGCAGACAGCTCGGACAAGCGCAGGGTTGGTCTACCTCAACGTTTGTGGAGAAACCGGAAACTCCGAGCCAGGTAAGACAGGAGGATAACAAGCTGGTGACTAGGTGTTCAGCAAAACAAATTCCACACAGATAGTCAGTTCTGAGGACACGTGCTGAAATGGACGAGCTTCAAGGGGAAGTCGAGCTAGGATTATGGCTGTGAACAGCAACTGACGTTGATTATAAGAGAGCTCAAATTAATCAGACGAGAAGCATGGAGGTACACGCCTGATCAAGTAACTGTGCTGCTTTGAGGATGAGAGTCGATAAGTGTCTTAGATGCTCCTTAGAGATTCCGCCATCTCATTGGTCCATCTGTGGCTGACTGGCCACACATGAGAGAGCCTTTGGTGATGATTGGAGGAAATGCTGAAAATATGGCCAGTCACAGAGAATCGTGGATCAGAGCCATTTTTG
Source organism: Osmerus eperlanus (assembly GCF_963692335.1). NCBI lineage: Eukaryota > Metazoa > Chordata > Actinopteri > Osmeriformes > Osmeridae > Osmerus > Osmerus eperlanus. Next base: position 3,687,441 of record NC_085035.1, read on the forward strand.
GGGGGGTTGCTGGTTGGGGAATGGTCAATTTCCATCTGTTAAGTTGATTTGATCCCAACACACCCACACTAACACACACCATACATAGCTAATTGCAAACAGACTAATGGCAAGCAGCCTCTGAGTGCCCAGTATTCGACCCTGAGCATACTGTACACCCTTTGCACACAGTATACCCCAGGTACCTTGTAACTCCTATTAATTCCTTTAGTAAGGCGTTTTTATGGACTTCACTATAAGTTTATTATGGATAGTTTCCTTTCTTTCTCTCTCTATTTCTAACTCTCTATCTCTCACCTCTCTCGCACTCTCCCTCCCACTATTTATTGCTAATTTCTCTCCCTCTCTTTCTCCCTCTATTTGTCTGTCCTCTCTCCCTCTCTCTCTCTCTCTCTCTCTCTCTCTCTCTCTCTCACTGTTTCTGTCTCTCTCCTCTCCCTCCCCCCCCCTCTCTCTCTCCCTCTCTCCCCCTCTCTCTCTCTCCCTCCCCCCCCCTCTCTCTCTCTCTCTCTCTCTCTCAGGTGTCGGAGCGCTGTGACTATGTGTACGTGAACGGGAAGGAGACGAGGGGGAGAATGAAGATGCTCCTCAACTTCACCTACAGCTACCTGAGCGCCCAGCTGGAGATGAGTGTGTGGATGCCCCGCCTGCCCCTGCTCATCGACGTGGGCGACCCCGAGCTCAGCCAGATCAAGGGCTGGAGGGTGCCCGTCGCCGCCGGCAGCAGGAGGTGTGTCTTTTACACGGCGCTGAGAAGGGTCCGAATAAATTTGTTCCCCCCCCCGAATGTTTACACCTTGTCAGAGAAAGAGAGGGAATGGAAAGAAGATGAAAGAAATGATCCTCTTCAGCTGTCCTGGCATTTGCTTGAGGTCATATGGCCTTCAGACCACTGGGTGGCGCTCTGACACATATACCCCCGCTGTCACGCAGTCCGCCTTTAAGCCCCATAAGCTGCGTTCTTACCGTGAGTGAATAGGGAAAGCTGGAGGGCGAACAGCCTGAACTCCCTGTCTGTGTGTGTGTGTGTGTGGGTGTGTGAGTCTGAAAGCAAGCTCATTACACTCAAAGACCCTCTGCTGACCTGGCGTACTCCCCAGCCTACACGCTGTGCCCTCATGTTTCTGTTGAGAGCCGTAAATGTCACCTCAGTTTAGGCCCAGTTGAGAGAGGGAGGGAGGGATGGATGGAGAGAGGGAGGGATGGAGAGAGGGATGGATGGATGGATGGAAAGGGGGAGGGAAGGAGGGATGGATGGAGGGACGGAGGGTTGGATGGAGAGAGGGAGGGAGGGAGGGATGGAGAGAGGGATGGATGGATGGAAAGGGGGAGGGAGGGATGGATGGAGGGACGGAGGGTTGGATGGAGAGAGGGAGGGAGGAAGGGAGGGAGGGATGGAGAGAGGGAGGGATGGATGGATGGATGGATGGATGGAGAGAGGGAGGGAGGGAGGGATGGATGGATTAAGGGAGGCAGAGCTGAGCCAGCCAGCTCTACCATGTTAACCTGTCAGCTTGCTTTTCTGCCTGAACGGCCATGCCTAAATGACATCTAATGTAGGCTGTCATTGTTTCTTCCGCTGCCACAATCGCTGCTCTCCCTTTCCGCAGGCACCTGGCCTTGGCCAGGCTCAGACAGAAAGGAGGGGGGGGGGGGAGACTGGGTGACTAGGGGGGCTGGAGGGCTGGAAGGGGGGTTGAGGACTGGAGGGCTGGGGGACTTGGAGGGCTGGAGGACTGGATGGCTGGAGGACTGGGGGACTTGGAGGGATGGAGGACTGGGGGACTTGGAGGGCTGCAGGACTGGATGGCTGGAGGACTGGGGGACTTGGAGGGATGGAGGACTTGGGGACTTGGAGGGCTGGAGGACTGGATGGCTGGAGGACTGGGGGACTTGGAGGGCTGGAGGACTGGGGGACTTGGAGGGATGGAGGACTGGGGGACTTGGAGGGCTGGAGGACTGGATGGCTGGAGGACTGGGGGACTTGGAGGGCTGGAGGACTGGGGGACTTGGAGGGCTGGAGGACTGGAGGACTTGGAGGGCTGGAGGACTGGGGGACTTGGAGGGCTGGGGGACTGGGGGACTGGAGGGGGATGTGCAATACAGAACAGCTACGTTCGAGTTCCTGAAGGCCCTGTTACTCTCGGTTCTTCCAGATATGAGCGAGTCAGTGAGGATGACGACGAGGATGAAGGAGGAGAGAGGGCCGAGGGGGGGTGCGTGCCCCAGTACCAGAGCACCACGGTCCACGTGCTCACACACTTCGTGGCAGACGGGGCAGAGGAGGGGCAAGGCCAACTGGACTTCCTGCTGGGCAGCGATTGGCAGGTGGACGTGACAGAGCTGGTCCAGGATTCGCTGAGAGTGGAGGACCAGCGGGTGGCCCGCCTCCTGCAAGGGCAGGTTGTGATTGGCCAGAACACCGGTACCACCAAACTACAGGTTAGGTTTCCCGACGAGGCGGGGAGGGTGAAAAAGTGAGCGAATGAAGAAATAAAGACAAAGGAGCGAAGAGAACCGGGGAGGTAAAACAGCGATAACGACATTGTTAGCGTGTGTGTGAGCGAATGAGGGAGTCACGTTAAGACTAAGTGATTCACACAGAACCTGTGCAAGGCAGAGGGACTTTTCAATTGAGCTGCATAGGGTGAATTGGGGTCTCAGAGTGGAGGGTTGTCTCAAAAGACGGCAACATTGATCTCTCTGCACAAACACTTTGGCCAATTGACATCTGATGGGGCAGCATGGCTGCGCGGCACACCCTCTAAAAGGCGGTAGGTCCTCTGGGGACCTTGCGTCTTCACATGCAGGCAGCATGTGGCTGATGATATTACTGGCACCAGGCTCCGAACACCAGGTCCAGCACACGTACCCACTTACTCAGGAAAACTCCATCAACTTTAGAGTTTACCCGTCAAAGCACACCCACCCACTCAGCATACATACAGACGAGCAGACTTGACTTTAATTGACTTCTTATTGCTGCATGTGTGTGTGTGTGTTTCTGTGTGTGAGAGAATAGAGAATCCATGTGTTTGCCAGAGTAGCTCAGGATAGATTTTGTAGAAAAGACCATGTAGTAAAGCATCGGCTAATCTTTGACTACCTTTGCTTATCTCTGTCTTCTTCGATTGTTTGAGACATTGGATATTGATACTGTTAGTGACCAATACTGGCTCACTTCTACACTGGCTGAACATGAATCACAGGGCTCATCATGACTCAGGCTAGGGTTTCGGTTTGCTTTAACGCAATCATCTTCGCAATCATCGCAATTTCGGTCTTGCCTCGATATTAGAGGGCTGCACACACACTTGGGAAACACATCAGACTGACAGACAAGCACACACACTCACACACACACACACACTGCACACATGCTGTATACCATATACACACATGCCTCCAACACATTGAACACATACATGCACCACAGCCTCAAAAGAGTATTGACAAAGCTGTTAGAAGACTTTGGAGTTTTATTTGATAGCGAGAGAGCCTCTTGCTTCAGTGGAGTGATTGTAGATCAAACCAAAAACAAGAGGGTTTCAATAGTCTTGTATTAAAATTCAATAAAAAGCGCTGCAATCATTGGAATGGGGGGAGGGGGGGGTTGGCAATCAAAGGAAATAAGGGGCAATCGTAGTGGATAGCCGTGCCCATCTCCATGGTAACCACGATTCAACTTTGCTCCTTGTATCACAGTTGTCATCCTACCCAGCACTTTGAGCTAAAGATAAATTAATAAATTACTGTTTCCAGGGGAGTCAAGCCTGGATTGGAGGGGGGTGGAAGGGGGGGGGGGGTTACAATTAAAACAGCAGACATGGAGGTCCTTCTCTGGGAAAGAAAATAATAATTATAGCGCAGCAATTTTCTGCAATTTTATACTGTACGTTATTTGACTTTGGGGGGATTATTGAACTTAAGTCTGTTTTTGTAGCTCAGTAAACTCAAACTTTATATTTGGGTAAAACGCTATATTTTTGGGGGGAGATTGTCATGTCGCTTCTTATTAAAAATAGAATACATCCAGACATAAAACATTTGGAGGAGCGTGTGCCTCCCAGTTTGAATGGGCTTGATTGAAAGCTTCTGAACACACAGTAGGCTATGTACACGCATATACCTAGTGAATGAAGCTCCAGGGCTTGCATGGGCTCTTAAGCCCTGGATCTTACCAGTTCGACCGCATCTACACAAGCCCTACAAGCAATCATTGTGCTCGTGTGTCCCCAGTGTGCTTGGTTGTGTGGTTAACATGCTGCCAGAGACACGCTGTGGATCACGGGTGAGTCGGCGCTGGGAGAATGCCCCGCGTACAGACGAGCCGGTGATGGAGGTTGACAGTTCATTAGGGGCAGGGTAAACGCCCGCGCTGGCGTGGCGGGGCGTTGGTGGAGGAGGCTCAGCGGTAATGGGAGAGGAGAGGTGCACTTCCGGTCTCCTTACACGTCACTTGTATTTCCACGCCTGTCAGCGCCGGGGCAGGTGGGATGTCGAGCAGGATCTGTGTGTGTGCGTGTGTGTGTGTGTATACACGTGTACTGTATGTGTTCTTGTGTATACTTGTGTATGCACGCTGGTGTACGTGTCTGAGAGTGTGTGTGTGCAGGCGTACTGTCGGTGTTCTTGCGTGTGTACGTGTATGATGCATGCCTGTGTGTGTGTGTGTGTGTGTGTGTACTGTATGTGTTCTTGTGTATACATGTGTATGCCAGCTGGTGTACGTGTCTGAGAGTGTGTGTGTGCAGGCATACTGTCGGTGTTCTTGCGTGTGTACGTGTATGATGCATGCCTGTGTGTGTGTGTGTGTGTGTGCTGACACCTGTGTGTGTGTGTGTGTGTGTGTGTGTGTGTGCAGGTGCTGTCCCCTCTGTCAGCTTCATTTCTGGCTGAGAGGAGGATCAAGGTGCTGGATGACAAAGTGAGTGTGACAGAGCTCGGGGTGCAGCTGGTCTCTGGACTCTCTCTGTCCCTCCAGCTCAGTCCAGGGAGCAGCAGAGCCATCGTCGCCACGGCCACCACACAGGAGGTCATGACCAGCCCCAAACAGGTACCGTTGCACACCTTAGACGTCGTGGTAACTCCGTCTTATGGCACTTTCATACTTTCATATGATTTCTTTATCGAACCATAAATATAACTAATTGCTCTTATTTGTTTGAAGGTTCTCAGTGTCTCATCTGTTCTTGTTATGACGAAACGTTGTTTCACTGTCACACGCTCCTGCATCTTTAAACCCCGCCAATTAAAACACCACAATGCTGTTGCAATTCCTTTCTCTCAGTTTCACCTCTCAGTCTCTGCTCTCGTGTTCAGTTTTTTTTCTTTCGTTTTCTCTCATTTTTCTCTCCCAGCGATGAACCACAGAAGCACCACACGGAGCTTTCCTGGAGTGCGTTGACTTTAAAGCAGCGTTTTCTTTAATGTCTTCTTACCTCAGCTGGCTGACAGTCCCAAGGGGAGATGTAGTGGCAGACAAGGTTGTCTAGAGTTTACATTGCTTGTTTTAGGGGGGAATTCACTAATGCGTGTGTGTGTGTTTTTAGGAATCCCTCATTAGCGCATGGTTGCAGTTCAGCGACGGCTCCATGACCCCTCTGGATCACTACGACCCCGCCCACTTTGCGCTCACCGCCATCTCGTTGGACGAGCAGGTGGTGGAGGTGCGGCGCGGAGCCTCGTGGAAGTGGCCTGTCGTCGTGGCCAAGGGGCCGGGCCAGGGCTCGCTGGTGCGCGTGGAGATGACGCCGTCCGAGGAATGCCAGAGGGGGAGACGGCGAGGCGTCCTGGCGTCCGGCGTGGGCGCCGTCCGCGTCCGCTTCGGCCCCCCCGAGGAGCCTCCGTACGGGCGCGGCCGGACGAGGCCCGACTCGTCTTACTACGGCGGCTCCATCTCCGACATGGAGGCCGGCGTCGTGAACCGAGGCGCCACCACCATCAAAGCCCCCCTCCTCCCCGCCAGGCCCAGCGGGGGCAGGCTGGCAGCCGACGGCGAGGTGCCCGCCGGGGACTTCCTGGAGTACCCCGCCCAGGCCGAGCTCCCGGGGGGGCGCAGCACGGACGAGGACCTGCTGACGTCCCGGCGCGGCCTGACCGACCTGGAGATCGGCATGTACGCCCTGCTCGGGGTCTTCTGCCTGGCCATCCTGGTGTTCCTCATCAACTGCGTCTCCTACGCGTACAAGTACCGCAGCAAGCAGCTGCCCCTGGAGAGCCCGGAGGCCATGGCCCACGCACACGACTGGGTGTGGCTGGGCCAGGAGGCGGGCCTGCTGGACGGGCCGCAGGGCCTGTGTCTGCAGCGGCAGCAGGGGGAGGAGCTAGGGAGCACCCTGGAGGAGGGGAGCCAGCTGCTCAACGGAGGAGGAGGGGCCAAGGGCGGAGCCTGCATTGGAGGCGGAGCCGGGGGCCGGGACCACAGGAGCGAGTCGCTCAACTCGCCCACCACTAAGAGGAAGCGGGTCAAGTTTACCACCTTTACCAACGTCAAGCCCGGTAACGGGTGCCCGATACTCAGCCCACTGGCACACACCAGCGAGATCAAGTGGGTGTGTCCGGACATCGAGCTCGGGGACTCGCAGGATCTGAGGAACTACATGGAGCGCCTGAACGAGAACGCCACCAAGAACCTGGCGTGAACAAAGGGCGGGCTTGGTTTTCGTTCTTTTTTGTTGTTGTAGCGGAACACAAACGAGAGAAACTCACCCGAATGCCTTCAGAGTGAGGGACGAAGAGGAGATAGAGGAAGGAACTGGGGGGGGGGGGGCGGGGGGCGGGATTGAGACTGAAGCGGCGGGTGCTGTTGCCACACTGCCGCCATGACAACAGGAGGGAGCGTTCTGCCTGAGTTGTTTCCATGGCAACTGTCATAAGAGGTCGTGGTTCCGAAATTGAAAGGGAATCTTTTATCACCGTGACACCACAGGAAAGGGGGAGAAGTGGCCAATCATTCGCTTGACAGAGACAAACGTCAATTAAGATGCTTATTTCTCCTGTTTAATTGAAGAAAATCGAATTTGATTCTCATTCCCATTACCCTTTTTGTTACTTTTTTTCAATCATCATTTTATTATCATTCTGTATGTAATGTTTATTGCTTTTCATTAAGTAGTTAGATTCCAACTCTTCAAGCAATTATAGATTCAAGAAGTGCTCAGACCTATTTAGAGATGTAAATACAAATGCTGTGCAGACCGGTTTGCAGTGTGCACCAAAACATGTTTTTGCAAGGTGTTCTGTATTTTTGTACATCATGACCTAGTCTGTCCCCCACGCTTCTTCTCCCTGTGATTCCCCAGAGACCAGCTCTCATGCATGTTATTGCGAGATAAGACACAAAATGTCTGATCTAAACCCTTGTCAAACCATCCTGAAATAAATGTGTGCACATTGTTGGTACCCAGTCTGAGACAGGTCCCATTTGTATTGTACAAACCTTCTTTTCTTTTCCAATAATAGAAAGCGTCACTGTTCTTAAAAAAAAAAAAAAAAAACTGTGATATTCTTTGTTCTCTTTGTCAATTGATCACCGTTGTCCAAACAAGAACCCCTTGACTTTAGGTTATACTGGGTCTCTCCCGCTGATTCAAACACCTGGATACTCCTAACATTGTTAGGTCCATTATCAAACTACCTGCAGTTGTTGGTTGGTACGTTTAGATTGTTGACGACAATTAAGATGGGTGAAATACTCGATCGGAATCTCATTGTGCTGTAAAAGGGCTGGCGACTGCTACTAAGTCACATAAACAGCGTTATATCACGCAGACCAAGAGATCGACACAGTATACAGTAGCACAGATCCCCATTGGCCGGTGGTAGCTTAGATCAGTTAGCCACGAGGACACGCCGTACACCTGTTAGCCCAGCAAACTCCAAAAACCTCCAACTCCCACACCTGTCCATCTTCCCCTGCTCTGTGTGCTGCTGAGGTCTCTGGATTGATTAAAAGCGAAGGTGACACTTCAACGCCCGGCCTCTGTTTGATTCATTTGTCTGCTCCTTTCGTTTATCTGTGGATCTTTCCGGAAGGCGTGGATCAGAACGTCTGCTCCCGGGCGCGCGGATGCTCCCTCCATCAAACGAAACAAGCATCCTGTCATCGTCGACGGCCTCTGAGCGCTTTGCCAGAAAGTAAGCATGGGGGATATAAGTCATCCTAACATCCTAATGTTGCCCTTTCTAACAAAACAGTACTCCACAGGCACGCACACACAGACACCTCTTTTACTTCCCTTCCTGAGGCGGACGTAGTCGTAAAGCCTATTTTCGTGTGTACAATTAGTACTTTGAGTCTAGTCCACTCATGGTTGTAGTTACAAGTCTCGACATCCATAGAAGGTCATTCCCTCGCCAGCTCCAGTGCATTAATGGGTCGTTTGTACTGCTCCCAGACAATTAGGACATCTCTCCGCATTGGGTAACAGGACACGCTCCGCTTTAGTGAAAGGCCAGGCTAATTAATGATGACTTGGATGAGTTTTACTACATGTTAATGTGACATTTTCTATGCAGCCCTTCAAGCTAAATTATTGCAGCCATTTAACAACCCAGATGTCAATGATGGTCTAATTAAGCATCCAGGAGAGGAGGGAAGCTCAGCCCCGATTCAAATCCCTGGATTACCGTCTCGCCAGGTGGAGCAACACTGGGGGATTAGGTCATCGCCGTGAGAGGTATGGCACTGAAATATTTTTTCGATAAAATCGGAGGGTTTTAGTGCAAGGGTGGGGGGGGGGGGGGGAATTTCGACTTAAGAGGGTTTTGTTTGAACAGAAGGTCCCTGTGAAAGCTCGAGTCACTTCATGAATACTGTATGTGAGAGAGGTGGGGACTGAGTTACGTTTCCGGGATAAACGAGAACGAAACAGTGGTCGGACGAGATAAAAGATAAGATGGTGAGATTGGTTTGACAGAGGAGGGCAGGAGGGGAACTGTTGCTCTTCCTCTCTCGGCTGCTCTTGCACTATCTCTATTGATCTAGGACAGAATAAAGTCCCAACATATCCACCCCAAACTTTCTCATTTCCTTTCCGAGAACGTACGTGTGTGTGTGTGCTTTTCCTTGTGCCTCCATGTGTGAGTCTGAATGTATGTGTGTGTGTGTGTGTGTAGGAGAGAGACATAGTATGACAGTACTTAGAGCCTTAGAAATTATAAAACCTTTCTATTAATGAAAGGATTCATGTTGGAAGCACCACGTGTGAAAGTTCTTGGGAGTTGGCAAGGTGTGGGTGAATGTGTGGAGGAACCACACATAGATGCTGAATACAAAAGCATTGTGCGCCTGTGTACTGCATGCAAGTGTGTGTGTGTGTGTGAGAGAGAGAGAGAGAGAGAGAGAGAGAGAGAGAGAGAGAGAGAGAGAGAGAGAGAGAGAGAGAGAGAGAGAGAGAGAGAGAGAGAGAGAAATATATAAAGGCGAACATGATTTATGATCTGGACCGGCGCGACCAAAGCAGCTGCATGTGAGGTATTGTATCTGTCTATACAGTGGATCAGTAGCCATAGTCAGGGTGGCTGAACAGAACAGAGACCCAGGCTTCTGAGTCAAAAGAGCCTTCAAAAACAATGCAGAAGAATTCATTAAAGGAAATTGAAGCACGGCATTTTTAGATGCAAGTGGATCGTTGCCTCAAATCCCCACGGTGTCGGCCTTATTGAGATCTCTAATTGAGATAGAGACACTAATGTCTCCCCCTCCTCGTAGAAGAGGAGAATTGGGTCTGTTTTATTATTTGCTCGTTTTCATCTCAGCTGGTATTTCGGTATTTAGGTCTGTGTTCTCAAGTGTCTGCTGGGAACAGTCGCTTCAGGCTCTGATAGGGATAATGATCACTTGTTGGAGTCTCTTAACTCAGTTAACTCAGTGTTTTACAGGAGTACATAGCTATAGATATACTAGATGCAGGGGAGATACAGCAAAAACCATGTTTGTGTCAAATGAAAGGTTGGGTACTACAACATGAGGACTCAATATCTTCGGACTGGAAGAGCATTCAAAGACAGAACCCCGGCGGTAGGTTTTCAGGGCTGACTTTAGTAATTCGTTTTTTAAGAAGATAGGCTCCCATTTGTTATTTTATCAGTTTCCCTCTCTGTCTCAGTCAAGGCTGAATCTGACCCAGGAATCTTGTCAGCACTTGTCCCTGAGAAGGTAAAGTTGATGGTAACGCGCTGCAGCTGTACAGATATCTAAGATAGCTACAGAGTGCACAGTACAATAGTACACACACTTGTCCCTGAGTGGGTAAATTTGACGGCAGCACGCCACAGCTGTTCAGATATCTAAGATAGCTACAGAGTGCACAGTACAACAGTACACACACCTGCATATACAATACAGCTGTTTTATAAATTAATTTGACCAGTGGCGAAAATCTGCTATCAATTTTGGGGGGGGGGGGACAATTATATGCATTTTCTCAAGAGCAATTCCTGAGGGGGACACCAAAATTACTGCTGTAGAACACATAGCCTACATTGTAATATGTTAAATGTATATTATAAATATGATTTAAATGTTGTCATGTTTACAGTGATTTATTGGGGGGACAAATCATATTTTCCCCAGGATGGGATTTCAGCCTATGAGATTGTTGTAAGTTAGTTATTAAATTGGTCTACTGTTGAGGCCGTCAGCACAGACTAGTTGTTACAGTACATTCTTACAGAAAGTTTAACTGTGAAACTTTCTATGTTATATGGGAAACCATGTCTCTCTAATCAAACGTGTTTTTCTTTCAAGCAGTAAGGAAACAGAACGTTTGACAGACGCCGCAAATGTCCGTACCACCTGTATAGCGGTAATTGAAAATCCAGGATTAAATTAGATGGTGGTGTTCTGTGATGGAAAGGTTAGACACATATGGTGATGTGAAGGCCTTTGTCTATGAAAAAACATGAAGAAGATGAACAAGGTCTCGCAGAACCTTTTATATCCAGTTGAAAGACTTTCATCTAGACTGCAGTTGATCAATTCTTTTCAGCCCAAGTATTATTGTGCTAATTACACCGTATTCTTTTTTTCCTTATTTTTTTTCCACAAACATACTCATCTGTAGATGAGTTTTACGATGGACCCATCTGAAAATATAGACTGGTCGTTATTCTGCCCTGTCCGGCATTTTCGGAAAAAAAATAAAAGTTGAGTCTCATCAAATGTGTCCAAGGGTTGGGGTGGAATTCTGATGTACTGTATGATGAAAGTATCAACTATCCAACACATACGTAGAATATCTAAATGTCAATGTAAATATATATTCAATATATTCCCCCAGCTATACTTACCTTTCCTGCTGAATCGGTTGACAATGCCTAATATAAAATAATGTGTCTGCTACGCTAGAGAGATAGATTGACAGGCATTCTAAAGTAACTGCCATTTTAAATCACTTTTAATTACACATTCCACCTGAAGGATTTCTTTATCCTCCTCCTGTTCCCCCTTGTTAAAATGTTTAGTGCGACTCCTAATTCAAGGCTACAGGCGAAAGGGTCTCTCAAATATTTTAGCAAGAGGAAGAAAATAAAGAAATAAAACGGGAGGATCCGTTAATTTGTGTCAGAGGAAAGTAGTCCTTGTGCTGCCAAAGCCTAATTTCACTACATCTCAGACCTGCGATTTATCAGATTACAGCTTGTAGCTAAGTGCTGACAGGAGGGATTACGAACTGACTCTACAGGATAGCTGCTTCTCAGGCTCCTGCCAGAGCCTCCATTTCATGTTTCTCTCAGTCCCATTCCTGCCCCCCCCCATCCCCAGCAGGTGTGTGTGTAGGTGTGTCTGTCTGTTCCGCAAACGTGTCCGTGTCTTTTCATGTGCGTGCGTGTCATGATTTCGATTGCGTCGTGACAGCATCTGTAGGTGTTTGTGTGTGTGTGCGTGCGTGCGTCTGTTTTGTTTGTGCGTTTTCAGAAGGCGGTGTGAGGTATTGCGTGGGAGACCGCAGAAGATAGACTCTGGCAGCTCCATTACCACGGTGGTGTCAGTCTGTCCGACTTCCTGGCTCCTCTGTTCCTGCGCGCTCTCGCAGTCAAACGCTTATTTGCTGCCCTGACACTGCCTGTCAAACATCCTCTGCCTGTGTGTCTGTCTGTGGACAGATACTGAAGCTGCGGCAACAAAGGGTCTGTCTTACTTTCACACGGCTCTTGTTCCCCCCGTTTGCCTAGTTAGCCACCAGCATCCTGGCTAAGAAGATGCCTGGAGGCTTAGCGAGGCTATCTGACTCTTCTACCATTAAAATGACTCTGCGTTTAATGGAGAATGTTATTGAAAGCCAGCCTGCGACCGCCTGGCCAATTTAATTAACTTCGTAACCCCTTGGTCAGAGACGGTTTTCAGGTTTACCAGGGAACTGTCAGACACATATATACAGTTAGCCTCTTCTGCTCTCTCTCTCACACACACACACACACACACGTGCACACACTTACTACACTATGATTTGGAATTAGAGTTGCCAACGGGGAGAGTAAATGGTGAAATGGCTTGCCATTTCAAACCCTCAAATTGGGAGATAATTCCAGGGGCCATTTGCAGAGTTTCAGTTAAAACCATCTTTACTGGGGCTCCCCGGTAAATCGGAGGTGTCCTGGGTTCGAATAAGAAACATATCTCTGAGGAAAAAAGATTATTGTTCTAATAATGATAAAAAGGTCAAATAATATACTCAAACAAGCTGTTTCACTATGAAATTATGGGATCTAACCCTCAGGGGTCTGCGAGTTTCTCTCTCTCTCTCTTTCTGCCTCTCTCTCTCCCTCTCTCCCTCTCCCTGCCTCTTTGTCTTTACACACACTATACACTATAGTCGCTCTAAGTCACTCTTCAAAAACCTTTCTGTCTTTCACTCCTCCATCACGTAGAGGCAGAGTAGATACCTGCCGTGTCGTCCCCCCTCCCCCCCCCCCCGCCCCGCCCTGCTCCAGGGCCCAAGCCCCCTGGAGTCTGGTGCAATCAGCACCGGGGTGCACGCCAGGACAGACAGGGTCGCCGTCTCGTTCTCGGGGAGAGCTCCCTCCCCTCGCCGCGTCCGGCCCGATCGGGAGGCTCGAATGCCGGAGGGGTCGGCGGCGGCCGCTGCCGAGGTAAACGACGCACGATTACCAATCTACTCGGACCAGGTGAACATTGGCAGATGGCTCCCCCTGACTGGAAGCGTGTGCGGCGACGTGGGATGGGTGCTGAGGGAGAGGATGCGTCCTCCCAGACAGCCCTCCCTTTGTTCTTCCCAGAGGCTGGAGCCAGACAGCATATCTAAACAGAACGGAGGAATGGGTAACTGACCGTGTTGGAATCAAGCTTGTTTCACATGGTTGATTGTTTCTGAATAACAAGTCGTTCTGGATCTAATCTAAAGTGGATCTAATCACGATCTAATCGTGATACACATGCACTGAAAGCGAAGGCCATTAAAGTCGTTTCGGGGGTTTTCGTACTGTCATAGACGCGATGTCAAAAGCGAGAAGAGGTTTCCTGTCTCTTTTTGTCGTTTTTTGGGGGGCTCGCAGACTCGCAGAGTTACCTTGAACCTGAAAAAATCCTTGTTTTTCTCGGAGCTACATCCCGTCACGTCCGCAGTCTTCTTCAGGTCCTGTGCTCTTCCTCGTTGCTTATTTCAGTCTCGTCGGCTCCACCTTCCATGCCTGTTCCCGCGGGCTGATGGGAAACCAAGCTGTGAGGCTGAGGGGTGGAGTTCTCTCCGAGGTTTTAAAGGTGTGGTGGATGCGAAAGGCGGTGGAGGACAAAGGGGATGAAACAGAGATTCAGACTTGGGCTCTATCAGACACGGTGTGTGTGTGTGTGTGTGCGTGTAAGCGTACAAACCTCACCACCCTCAGCGCTGCTCCACCAGTTTGAAAACAAAGGGTACCTTTAGTCTTTCTGGTGCTGCCTATTATTCGTTCACAGCAGGGGTCCTGGTTTCCCTGCTCCATGAAGAGAATGTGAATCCTGGTCATGGCATCTAGGTGTCCTGCTGAGTGCCTGAGCACAAATAAAGGCAGGGAGGACCACTCTGCAGAGGCAGGGAGGACCACTCTGCAGAGGCAGGGAGGACCACTCTGCAGAGGTCAGAACACTCACCCCCCTCAGAGATGCACACTGCATCAGCAGAGCAGGTGGACTTGTTTGTGCAAACTTACTTGGCGAATAAAGCTTATTCTGATTCTGATACTAATTCTGATTCCGATACTGATACTAATTCTGATTCCGATACTGATACTAATTCTGATTCGGAAGGAAGACAAGGGAGAAGATAGGAATTTATGCTTGGGAAGTGTGTGTACGTGCTTATGTGTTTGTGTTTGGGGTGTATGTGTACGTGCTTGTGTGTGTATTTGGGAAGTGTGTGTACGTGCTTGTGTGTGTGTATTTGGGAAGTGTGTGTACGTGCTTGTGTGTGTGTGTTTGGGAAGTGTGTGTACGTGCTCATGTGTGTGTGTCTGTAAAGGCAAACATCGGCGTGTATTGTGTACACTGCACTTGGGTACATGAAACCGTTTTCGCAACTGACCCCAGGTGCTAATCATGGCATCTGTACTATGCTGTGGCTTCAGGAAGACATGGGCGCTAACAGCATACCACTTCTCTAAATTTGTATATATTTGGACAGATTTTTTGGGGGGGTAATTACAAAGAATTCTAGAGAAACAACTTAAGAATACTTCTAAAACGGTTGATAAGTCAAAGAACTCGGTATCTCTGACAAGGTTGAAAAAAAAAAAAATTGCTTATTTATACTTGTTAATGACATTCGGCTGGGTTTTAATAGCACTTACCCAGTCACTGTGATAAACTCTGAAGGGCTCTTGGTTTTCCCCTCACAACTCAGATATGTCTGAACTGAATGCGGCTATTGTTTGAGCACCTGTAATGGTTCTACAAACAGCCAGTTAGTTTGTCTATCCATCTAGTTTGTCTTTTAGTATTTGTGTTAGAAAGCCCTTCCATTAATGATGTCACATGATCTGCCCTTTAGGTATGAGAAAGTTATCAGCACTCGGTTTGTTCGACATCGGCTGTGGCTGGATGGACTGATCGGCGAGAGTTTAATTTACTACGATTTGGCGGACTAGCCTAGAACAATGGTGTAAATTAACTCATAGAGATAGCAGGCTTCGAATTTTATAATTGACGTCTGAATTTTTACGCATAAATTATCCAGACTCGGTATGCAAAGGCCTTAAGCCTGGATAGTTTTGTTGCAGAAGACGCAGCATTGAAATACTTTTTTTTCCATGGCGTTCATTCCCTCAAAAGAGCAAGGATAAAAAGCTTTATCACTCAGTGACCTATTAGATGTAATTACATGCAATCAGCAAGTTCCTGGAGCTGTTGAAAGTGAAAAGGTAGCTTATGAAGAGCTACAGTATGACGTTGATTTGAAGTGTCCGCCACCTATAGTGTTTTATATCAAGATATAAAGATTGTGAAAGAAATACAATTAGTCTTTCGCAGTTTAACATGTGATCCCTAATTAGGGGTTTTATCGCTCTAGGAAAGCAAAACGTCATAAGAACATTCAGTTCCAGGTTGAAGCTTGAGACATCATGGTTCTCAGGGACTATATGGGGGATAGTCCGTTGATCCGATGGGGACCAAAGTCCCCATGATGATCTGCTTTGAGTTCAGTTGTGAGGTTTTACCACATACTTGTGAGAATAGTACCAAAGCGAATAAAAAAAACTGTAACACTACAGAGGTCAAATAACTTTACAGAATGAAAATCACATTGAAACATCATGGTAAGGTAAAAAATTATAGATTTGACATTTGTACTGTGGGTGCAGAGGATCAAGAAACTCTGTAATTGTGTCTTCTGAATGTGTGTGTAGTGGGTGTGTTGAGGAACCCAGAAATATCAGAACCATTACCTGATAATTGAACCACTGCTCTGACAGTTCAAACAGTCCAGTGCAAAGATGATGTCTTCAACGTTTAGGTTGATATCAAAGGCCAAGTAGGACTTATAGAAGCCAATTAGTATACTATATGTGTCACAAAAGGACACTCTTTGATACAGTAGCCTGCTGGAGGACAGGCATCTTGAATTGATTTGCTGTCTGATTGGGCACCTGAGTGACAAATGATCAGGGCCTGCGGTGCGTAAAGATTGCAGTCATTGCATTCATATTGTGTTTATGTTAATAAACTGGGATGAAACGAGACAGAAGCGACTTGTGTGTGAGAGTCAGTGTGTGTGTGTGCGTGAGAGAGAGAGAGGGACAGAGAGAAAGAGTGAGAGGGAAAGAGAGAGAGAGAGAGAGAGAGAGAGAGAGAGAGAGAGAGAGAGAGAGAGAGAGAGAGAGAGAGAGAGAGAGAGAGAGAGAGAGAGAGAGAGAGAGAGAGAGAGAGAGAGGGAAAGAGAGAGAGAGTGAGAGAGAGAGTGAGAGAGAGAGAGAAGGTAAATAAAAGACAAAATCACATTATTTGTTTTTAATTACAAAAAGGTATTAAACCGATACTACCTACCGTGGACTGTAGGAGAGTACAAGGCCAAAGATAATAAAATATAGACTGAAGTCATCAGTTCTAGTTTCAGCTGTAGATTAAACTCACGTTTGCTAATTTGCCTTTCTCTCAATCAAACCTCGACCCTCCAACACAAAGGTAATGACTTCTCCCTATCAGATGTACAGAGCCACAATGTAATTGCGCCTCTATCTCACTCTACCTTCCGGAATCATCTCTCTCACTGAGTTCGTCGGAAGCCACTCGCGGCCATCACGACATAAGACGGCGGAGTGTGCCTGCCCCCCCCGCTGCGTCAGCCCCCCCCCCGCACGCGGTCCCTTGATCAGAAAATCCCATCCCGTACGATTTGCGACATCGACCGGCGCCCAATGTGACAGCCAGTAATCAATGCCTCGTGTCTCGGGGTATAAACTGCTCGTCCCCCGCTCATCTAACGCCCGGACACGCCCCTTCCATCAGGTGCGAAGATGTCCTACCACCGACTTCAAATTGGACCTCTGAGGTGTCTCAAGAATTTTTTAGTTGGTTGTTCCCTACAGAACAAACAATTTCCAGACCCCTCACTAATGTCTCGCCTTTGAACTGACAAACCAATTCCAGCAAAAACAATTATGGAAACATCTAGTCAGGACAAGCACTTTTCTCTGTTGGCGTCACTGTTTATAAAATGGTGAGTTCTATTCGAGTCTCTTTGCCCTGACCTGCCACAGGACACGGGAATATAACAGCAAGTACATTTTTGCAACCCATACTTTGATTCGGATTTGAAACGGTCAGTGTGTGCCGACAGTGGCATATAAAAACACCAGCCACGTTTCGCTCTCCAGGACAATTGAGGCATTTTCAGGGTCAGCAGTGACTCCTGGGGAGAGGAAAATGGAGGACGCACAACAGACAATTTTGTGCTGCTCAGGTCACAACTCAGAGTCTGGGGTCAGGAGAGCGTACAGTGTGTGTGTTTTGTGTGTGTGTGTGTGTGGGGGGGGGGGATAGATGTTGTCAAAAGGAAAAACTGTTTTAGTTGTGCTATCGATCGGAGCGATGTGATGTACCGGGGCAACAGAAACAATGCCTCGGAGTCGATGGAGCGCTGAACCCAGGCAGTGGTGTGGAGGGGTGGGGTACAGTGCAGCTTGCCTGGGGAGGGATCCCCACTGAATTCTGGGTAGGGCGATCAGGAGCGTGGGGGAGTCAGATAGGATGGAGAATACAGGGCTGTGAGGCGCCCATCAATATGGGATGAGATGTGTGTGTCTGTGTGTGCGTGTCTGTGTGTGTGTGTGTCTGCGTGTGAGTGTCTGTGTGTGAGTGTCTGTGTGTGTGTGTGTGTGAGTGAGTGTCTGTGTGTGTGTGTGTGTGTGTGTGAGTGTCTGTGTGTGTGTGAGTGTCTGTGCGTGTGTGTGTGAGTGTCTGTGTGTGTGTGCGTGTGAGTGTCTGTGAGTGTGAGTGTCTGTGGGAGGAGTTGCTGGGGTTTGTAAAAGTGACGGGGGGAAATATTTAGCAGGTCATCGATTAATCAATTACTGAGCTCACAAACCCTTAGGCACTGTCTCTTGCCTTTACTCAGAAATGTACACACACACACAAACACACACACTTACACACTCATATACTCTCACACACACATACAGGTTGTATGGTGAGCCATTGTGGAATCACTCTAATGGACCAATTGGTAATAGGACTCATCAGAAGGGGAAAGGGGTAAATCACTTGCTGGTATTTTACAGTGTGATAATGGCTAGTCCCACATATGGTGTAAGCACACACACACACACACACACAATAAGCTGTGGGCGTAAAGGCTGGTATTATAGTAGAGGCAAAGGCCCAGAGACGTGACCTTGCTATGATAGAGGGGGTTTCTGTGTCACACCAGCAGGGGTCTAGCTTCACCCACAATGCAGCACAGCTGCAGCAGTGGCTGATCTGTGTCCTGTCAGTCAAACCAGACGGCGGATTACGGTCGTCTAATTTGATTTCTAGGATTTGACTGCCGCTGAAAGCGAGGAGCTTTCGACATGTCTGTTGTCGCTTTCCGATGGCATGGGGAAGGCAGACAGTCCTTTAACATAGGCGTGCTGGCATAAACACATACTCATTCCCAGACACACACTATGGGCGGGGCCCCCCGTGGACATAAACATCCTCGCACAGTGGGGGGCCCCGTTTCATGTGACAGCTTCACAACACCTTGTCTCGTTTGCGGCTCTACGCTTTCTCTCGGAGCGCTGCAGAAGATGAATTATGAGTGGAGTTAACAGAATCCTCTGAAGAGGTATCTAAACAAACATACCTTCTTTTCTTCTTGTTGACGTTGTGTTCAGTACGGCGTAATGGCCTCCAGCCGAGATGGTGATCAAGGAGAATACGCACGCCATGCCGTTCCAGCCGCTCATCAGATGAGGGTGGTTGAGGGGCTCCGAATAGACGGTAACACAAAGGGGCCCACAACATTGACATGGCAATGTTTGTGTGTTTGTTGCGGTTGTCTGTTAGTTGAAGTAGACACCCCCCAAGAAGAACTGCACAAAGGAAAGAACGGAAAAGACTGGTGTTTCATGTAGAGTGTCTGGCATGTTTAGCATTTTACCTCATGCTGACAGGGCCAGAATATCCTGGGAAAAGGGAGTCACACTCGATGCCCCCTGAACGTAGAGAACTCGGAGTCGACAGAAATGTTTGAGGGGGAAGAAACGAGGGGAACCAGGAATGATGAAGACAGTTGGATGCAGGGAGATGGAGGGAGGGAGGGAGGGAAGGAAGGAAAAGGAGGAGGAAGAGATAGAGAGAGGCTTTGTTCCGAGCGGGAACAGATGACAGGGCCCTGTGCTGCGAGGGAAAGAGAGACAGAAGGAGGGAGAGAGAGCGGAGGGAAAAATAGAGGCTGTCAAAGATCAAACGGAAAGGAAACACAGGATCTTCTTGCTACGTGTGAGGCGGGAGCAGCCTACAAACAAAGCGGCGGAATCTGACGATTTGTCCAAATATGTTCCTCATCCGAACAAAGAGAACCATTTTCAACTTCTACGCGAGAGCCCTCTGCTCTCTTTCCTTTCTCTAATAATTTTATTTTGACTCACTCCTACTTCCTTTGGCAGGCCAGTTCACTTTCACAGCTTTAAACCTCACAAATGGAACACAAACACACTGACGTTTAAGCAAACAAGCTTTCACAAGCCCCCCCACCCCCACCACACACACACACAAACACACACGGCAATCAAACAAACACACCACATGCAAACACATGCACACACACATAATCATATTCTTTTGCTCTTTGAATCTGATCTCAAGTGAAAAATTGCTGCCAACCCCAGAATATTGCCTCCAGTCATAGCAGAGATGAATGTAAAGGTTCGTTTTAGAAGCTACCTTTAATGTTGTCATGGTATTTTAGCCTGCTTTGCGCATGATACATCTTATTCCCAGTCAGATATCCAGACAGATACTATTGGTTCTCAGAAGGAGCGACAGATTTCAAGGCAAAGCAAGCAAAGTCCCCATCGGATCAACACGTTTCAGATCCAGAGCGTCCTTCAGAGCAGCTGCAATAGGCCGAGTTCAGCCCGTGTTGCTGTCAAACGTTGAAGACCAGAGAGCTATAGAGGGATTACTGTAAACGCCCCACTCCTCTGCCCCTCCACTCTTAATCTGTCCTCTGTCGCTGTGCAAATCCTGTTGGGAGATAGGAGGAGATTGACAGCCCACTGTCACTCTCCACAAATGATTGTTTCCCCAAAAGCCCCCGGGACACATCGAGAGGGGGACTCCATCAGACGTGACGCAGCAGAATGCCACTCAGGGGAATAGGGACCGTCATCGGAGGGCATCACCGGGCATGGTCAGAATTTGCCGGTGCTTTGGCCTGAATGAGAACGAAGCCCAAACCAATGTTATTTGTGCAGCACTTTTGTATGATACAATGCTTTATACATTACTGTCCACAGCATGTCAATACCAGAGACATCATACCCTTAAAGAACACCCTCACTACAGTAGGTCTCCTGGGGAACACACAACACTCACCAACAGACGCCACAGAGTTCAGGACCACGGACAGTTACACTGCTAGCAAGTGCGAACGAGCGCTTGCTGGGACCCAATAAGCCTTGACCTAGTATATGCGTCTCTCAACCAATTTAAGCCGTACAAAACTCTGACGATAGTAGTCCTATAGTGTTGCTGCTGTTGCACATGTTTACAGGCTTCTCTGGGCGTCTCATCACTCTGATCTCCGTGTAATCCCCTGTGTGCTTTGTGCGTTCGTCATCCTCCTGTTTCCTTATCCCATCATTCCCCGGTCTCCAGATGTCAGGGGGTTCTGGTCAAGCCCCCCCCCCCACCACCACCTTTATGCAGAAGGGCAGCATCTCCTGATAGGATGGCGTCGAGTCGGGAGCTGAGAAGTAACGAGTGCATCAGGAGTGCAGGGGAAGAGCTGTTGACGTCTGGCATTTTGTGTGTGTGTGTGTGCGTAAAGAGCTGAACCCCTCCGGTTCCCGTGGCGACACTTGGCGTTGACACCGGTTGCTCTCTGCTGTTGTTTGGTATTCATCTCTGGACTTGAGAGCCTGGTGGGGGCTGTGATCTCTGTGTTAAATCCCATTCGAAACTGAGGCTCGTCTTCTCGATGGGCAGAAATGCCACCAACTGAGTCTCTCCTCTGAACGGTAAAAGAGATTGTACCCTAGAAAAGGCGAACACAGTGGGATGCAAATGAATCATTCGACAACATGAAAGAAAATGGAACACATTCTTAACACTGTTTTCTGTCATGCTTTTTTGGAGGATGGATTCAGTTCGCGTTGCTTTGGGGACAATGACTCATCGTTAAACATATACTTCTTTGTTGTCTACTCATATTATTTCAGACTTGCCATTCTATTTAAAACAGACTAGAAATACTGTAGAATCTGCGTAGTAAGGAACGGAAATGTCACTATGTCTAGTACCCACATTGGACGTACTGTAGGAGTAACCTAGGGTGTTAGTCTGGTGAAGGTGAAGTTAGGGAACTTGCCTGGCCCACATTACTAGACCTGTGCCATGGAGAAGGTCCACTAATGCATGCTAATCCCCCCCCAACACAATGACCCCAATCCCTTAAATCTGTCAATAGAGGAGCTGATGCCGCAGATTAGAGAGTCTCTGTAATGATACTGTGGGTGGTGGAGCAGACTTTCACCAAAGACAGACACACAGGACAGGACAGGATGATACTGTGGGTGGTGGAGCAGACTTTCACCAAAGACAGACACACAGGACAGGACAGGATGATACTGTGGGTGGTGGAGCAGACTTTCACCAAAGACAGACACACAGGACAGGACAGGATGATACTGTGGGTGGTGGAGCAGACTTTCACCAAAGACAGACACACAGGACAGGACACACGGTCCACTACTGTGTGCCTCCCTGCACAGTTGGAACTTCAGAAGACGATGTGAAACTGTTTCAAATACAATTACTGGGCTGTCGTAACGCCCCCCCCCACCCGCAGGTTGTAAATTAGGAGTTTGCTTGTATTATTATGCTGATAACATTTCTGTTGCAGCGGTTTTGTAACCTTCGACAGAGCACCTCAAGACCTGGAGCAGAGTAAACAGACCAAAATTGAATCCTGGGAAATCCTTCAGGCAAAAGTTTATTTACCTCTCCAACTCTGTTGGAAAGATAAATCGACTGGAAATGAAAGAGGTTCACCGGATGGCAAACATGCTAGATCTGTAGGCTGGGAATTTGGGAGAAGTTATTAAAATGCCTTTATCAACATTTTGAATCAATCCAGTGCTACAGCGTGGCAATGACGCATGTCCTCAAATCCCAGCGCTGCAAGCTCCCCTGGTTCAGGGCAACAGATTATCTGGGTTTATTTAAGCCAGGGATAGTTTTATGCATTTGCTTCTCCTGAAATGTAATTCACGGGGTGTGTGTGCTTGTTCGTGTGCTACCTTGTCTCCCGCCCCATTTCTTTTCTTACAGGTTTGCTATTGCAACAAGTTAGGGCAGAGGACAGAGAGGATCTTCTCTCACTGGTGCAGATTCAAATATTGACAGACACCTCCAGGTGAACATTCTCCCCTGAACAGGAAACATCATACATCAACATGAGGTCTCTTTGAAAAATGTTTTTTCGAAAGAAGATGGTTCAAATCTGTTCGACTGGGCAGACTAAGTGATGCTGTATTTGGATATGTCACTACTGTCAGTAGGGGAGTCAGGGAGTCAGGTGGCTGAGTGGTTAGGGAATCGGGCTAGTAATCTGAAGGTTGCCAGTTCGATTTCTGGCCGTGCAAAATGACGTTGTGTCCTTGGGCAAGGCACTTCACCCTACTTGCCTCGGGGGAATGTCCCTGTACTTACTGTAAGTCCCTCTGGATAAGAGCATCTGCTAAATGAATAAATGTAATGTACTGTGTGGTGGGACTTTCAATACATAGAACAAATAAACAGGAACCACAGCACATGACACAAAAGATCCGTTGCTTTATTAGTTAAATCTCATAGGAATTGAACATCACATTTCAGTGGTCTAAAAAATTGCATAGACAGGTCCACCATCTGTCTTCATTTACACGTGAAAAATGTTCCGCTTCAAAATGTATTGCCTTGCGCTGAGACAAGCATTAGACGATTTTACATATTGCAAAACTGACCCCCCCAAGGGGTTTTGTACAGAGGTAACGTCATTGTTCAGTCGGTGCAAATATTCATTTCAAACTCTATGTGAACTGTGTTTGCATAGCACATACCATTTGAATAAAATATTTACTTGAGAGGATTGTACAAAATAACTTTCAAATAACATATTTCATACATATTTTATATTCTTTGATAAATTATACAAACTCTATATCTATCCAGTAGAGGAATTGTTCAAATGTACAAAAGGCTGGAAAGCATTTAACTACTTACAAATACTGTTTTTCATACTAAATTTATCCGGAACACCGGTAGTAAAGTCCCTCGCAAAATATCATGGAAAGGAGAAACAGTGGTGTACAAAATAAAAGGAAATGAGACAAAAGACTAAAAGTATCAGTTTAGATAACAATATGTAAACAATAAACTTTATAAATATTGTTTTTTATAAATAAACTTTATAAATAAGTACTTTCTGTACAGTATTGTCCCAGTTGTTAATGTATTCGTTTGCCGTTTTAATATGAAATGACAAACCTTGGAACCGACAAGCTTCAACAACAGCGTCGACAAACATCCATCGACTAAACCAAGGAGCGCCTCCAACACACACACACACACACACACACACACACAAAAACACACCCGCCGACACATGCACAAACCGCACACACACACGCAAAGTGTGGCCTCACTGTAGATCCCCCAGGGGCTTGACAACAGGCCAGGGCATGTCCGGAAGATGTTGCGGTGGTTCTTCCTGGGCCTGGGCCTGACTGGCCCAGTTAAAGTCCACCCCGTTCTTCTTCAGAGCTGCCAAGTGCTTGATGTCCAGAGTGGTGAAGGTAGTAAACTGGACTTGGTTCCTCTTGCTGGTCGGCGAGTGGAGGGGCTCGTTGCGTTGGGGCTTGGCCAGCAGGGTGGCTGAGCGGGTGGCCATGGGGTCCATCCCGAGGGGGGTCTGGGAGCTGGTCCTTCTGCCCAGGGTGGCGGTCCGCTCTGGGACAGTGCTCACCGTGCTCAGGCTGGCCTCCAGGCCGCGGTGGCCGTCGATGGAGCGGTGAGACTCCACAGAGAGGTGGCTCTCCCGCTTGAGGGTGGACGCCTGGGGTGGGTTACACTGCGCCTGGCCTGACGTGGACCCCAGCCAGACCCAGTCGTGCTTGCGGTCCTTGGGGTCGCGGGGGTCCGGGGCTTGGACGGGGGTCTTGTGGCCCCTGAAGCAGAGCCTGTAGGAGGCACAGTTGAGAAGGAAGGCGAAGATAGCCACGCAGGAGACCCCGACCAGCGTGTATATGCCTATCTCCACATCCGTCATGGAGCGGAATGTTCGGACTAGGTCGCTCTCCACCACCTGGGGGGGCTTGGGTTTGGGCTGTTCCTTCTTAGGCGCCAGGTCGGGTTTGGGCAACTCTTTCTTAGGGAGAGGGTTTGGGTTATCCAGCATATTGGCCCAGTCTCTCCTCTGTCCATTTCCCTTCCCTGTGGTTCTGTCCACACCAGGTCTTCCCATCCCCGGGGGTCTGCTCGTCACAAGGGGCTTCGCAGTGCCTGGTTTGCCTGTGGGAACGCGGGGGGCACTGGTCGTGGTAGTGCTGCTGGCGACGCTGGTGCCCGCTCCCGCCAACTCCTGTTGGGCAGGCCTCGTGGTGAGAGTGCTGGTCTCGGGCACCGTGCTCCTGAACAAACGCCTGTCCACGCCCGGATCTGTCCGAGCCCGCGGCGTCGCCGGCGTCACCCCTCTGGTCTCTTCCTCGGACTCGGAAACCTCACCGCCGTAGGCAGTGCCGCCGCCGCCAGCCTTCCTGCCGTTCTGGAAGTCCACCCTGAGGATGCCGGCGCCGACCGCCAGCTTGCTCTTCCTCTTGGACTTCTGACACTCCTCGCCGATCCTGAGCTCCGCCCTCACCAGCAGGCCCCGGCCCTCCCCGTTCGCCACCACGAAGGCGGACTGCGGGGTCCGTCGCACGGCCACCACGCTCTCGTCGGACGACGTCACGACGAGGGAGTAGCCGGCTCGGTCGAACAGGTCCAGAGGGGCGACGGAGCCGTCGCTGAAGCGGACCCAGCAGCTCACCACAGCTTCCTGGGACGCCGAGACGAGGAGAGAGAGAGAGAGAGGACAGGAGACGTTTAGTCGCGGAGCCGAAGAGATAAATATAGGCAGCGTTTTCAAAAAGAGGACGTAAGGAAGAGAGAGAAATGGAGGGAGATG
Source organism: Osmerus eperlanus (assembly GCF_963692335.1). Lineage (NCBI taxonomy): Eukaryota > Metazoa > Chordata > Actinopteri > Osmeriformes > Osmeridae > Osmerus > Osmerus eperlanus. Next base: position 3,712,790 of record NC_085035.1, read on the forward strand.
AGAAGACAGACACAAAGGGGAAAGGGAGAGCGGGGAAGATTGGATCGTGGAAGGAAAAGAAAATGAAAAGCCAGTCGTGCAAACAATTAGAAAGAAATCGATGATGTCTTCTCCATTCTGATTGACAGACATTATAATGCACTGCGCACGTCAATGTGTTTCCATATACTAGCATGCAAGCATACTGTATATATATATATATCCCAAACAACCCTTGCCTTGAGCTTGTGTCAACGCAGGGATGAATCAACATCTTTCCAGAGGGTTCACAACAATTCAGATGGCTGCTCTGTATGGATTCCGTTGCCATGATAGTTAATCCCCCCGATCTCTTTTGTTGTATTGTAAAAATTGCCAATGTTAATCTCTTTATAATTAACTCAGAGGGCTGGTGTATCACACACCACACGATGCTTATTATAATTGAATTTAACCACAGGGGGTCCATATCGAGCAAGAAAAAAACAAACTAAAACCATCACCAACAGAGGGCACTAGAAGGGATAATTACCCCTGAACCGGTCCTCATCACAATCCCTGAGCGAAATGGAGATCAGTTGGAGCTACAGGCCCGACCTATATTCTGAGGTGAAATACATCCGGTCTAACTCTGAGTCATACATTAACTATGGGCTAATCATAGAAACAAATGGTCATGTGAGGCAGCTCACTTCTGACCAGTTGAGTATTGATTGGGGCAAGCTATCTGCCTGGAGCGCTACAGACTGGATGGACTATTGCAATGGTGGCTGGAGACTAATGGCTTTCCTCTGCCACTGTTTGAGTAAGTGCTTTGGACTGGAAAATCAGCCAGAGACTAATCTGTGAGCTTTTAAATGTGTGTGCCCACCCTCTGTCTGCCTGTCGGCCTACCTGCCCGCCTGCCTGCCTGCCGGCCGGCCTGCCTGCCCGTCTGCCTGCCTGTCCGAAACCTGCACCCACCGTCCCCTCCGTAATGTTTGGGAGAAGGCGGGGGGACTATGTATTGAAGCTGGTCACGTTGGAACCAAAATGTATGAAAATAACCTTGAATAAAACCCCAAAGAAATGCATTTTAAACTCTTGGGGATTGTTTAATTACAAATGTGGAGCACAGAAAAAATGAAAGAAGACTATTTTTTGGTCCCTAACATTATGCAAGGCACTGTGCATCACAACTTTAGGAGTTTTTCCCACCTCAAATGAACTGCTGTGTGTTGTTGCTGCCGGTTGCCGTTAAGTGTGCAACGGTACCTGTTTGGGGCTGGTCATGACCTCCTGTGTGGTGGCCGTGGCGACGATGGCTCTGCTGCTCCCTGGACTGAGCTGGAGGGACAGAGAGAGTCCAGCGACCAGCTGCACCCCGAGCTCTGTCACACTCACTTTGTCATCCAGCACCTTGACCCTCCTCTCAGCCAGAACTGAAGCTGACAGAGGGGACAGCACCTGCACACACACACACACACAGGCATGCATCATACACGTACACACGCAAGAACACCGACAGTACACCTGCATGCATATACAGTACACATGCATACACACACTCACTCACTCTCACACACACACACACACACACACACACACACACACACACACACACTCACTCACTCACTCACTCACTCACTCACTCACTCTCACACACACACACACACCTGTATGGTGGTGATCCCCATGGCTCGTCCCTGCAGCACGGGGCCTGCCTGGAGCCGGGCCACCGCCGGGTCCGTCACCCTGAGAGAGTACTGCACCTGCCTCGTCACGTCCACCTGCCAATCAGGGCCCAGGAAGTACTCCGGGGGCGCCGCCCCGCCAGGGAGGGCGCCTGCCACGGGGTCGGAGGACTCCGCCACAAAGGGCGTGAGCACCCGGAGCACGGTGTGCTGGTACTGCAGCATACAGCCTCTGCCCTTCCTCATCTCCTCCTCTTCCTCGCTGTCCCAGGTCGCCCTGACACACACACACGCGCACACACACCCAAAACACCAACATTTTTACGGAATTCCGTTTCCACGGCCCTCTAGCACAGTGGTTCTCAACCCTGGTCCTCAGGTACCCCCTGTCCTGCATGTTTTAGATGTTTCCCTGCTCCAAAACACCTGATTCAAATGAATGGTCGTTAACAGGCTTCTGCATAACTAGATAACGACCCATTCATTTGATTCAGGTGTGTTGGAGCAGGGAAACATCTAAAACATGGAGGACAGGGGGTACTTGAGGACCAGGGTTGAGAACCACTGGTCTAGCAATTCCGCCGCTTAGCCCTCAGGACTTACATCAGTAATGTAACACAACTACACCCCTTGGCTGTCCAACACTATCGAGTGAGAGCCAACAACATTACTGTCAGTATTGAATGACCCCAATAATATTCTGCCTGAGGGCTAGTCTCATTCCCTGGTCTCCGCCACGAGGAATCCTCCACTAATGTAACTAACCTAGATGTGAGTATAGATTAGGACTAGGGTTGTTGTCCATCATTCTTTGTAATATACATTAAGCAAGGTTTGCCCAATGCTAAGCTGAGGGATTTCAGACTCCCCTCCCTCCGTTCTTGCGTGGCGCTCTATAACCTACTTACCTCTTCTGCTTGTACTTCTTCCATCTATCTGCTTACTGAATTGTGTTTGTGCTATTCTTTTATCCGAGTCCAGTAAACAAAGCCACATATTTTGTTTATGGTCTTTAGCTGAAGCTTGTATGGCTTTGGACATAAACCCTTCCTAATTTATTTTGGGGGGGGGGAATTTGCAGTTTTTTTCCTCTTCTTCCTGTACTTTTCCTAGATTTCATTGCTTCGCCACTGTATGGAGGCTTTTGAAGGATTTGTTGTGCACTTTCACGAACTGAAAAGGGCGCTCAAAGCAAAGGAAATCTCCCGAGCTATTTATCAGAAAAGTGTAGGACTGTGCCAAATTCCAGTCCAGTAACGAAAAACTTTTGGAGCAGTTTCTCTCTATATACAGAGATTCTGACAGGGGTTAAACAGACAGCAACATTGTTGGCAGGTTTAGGGAAGATTTCTACCTCCTGCTGCCGGCGGCGACGGGCACCCTCCAGCCCTTGATCTGGCTGAGCTCGGGGTCGCCCACGTCGATGAGCAGGGGCAGGCGGGGCATCCACACACTCATCTCCAGCTGGGCGCTCAGGTAGCTGTAGGTGAAGTTGAGGAGCATCTTCATTCTCCCCCTCGTCTCCTTCCCGTTCACGTACACATAGTCACAGCGCTCCGACACCTGAGAGAGAGAGAGAGAGAGAGGGGGGGGGGGGGGAGGGAGAGAGAGAGAGGGAGAATAGAAAGTGAGAAAGAGAGAGGTGACAGTCAACAGCTCCAGCCGTGTAAGAGTCGGGGGTAAATCATAACAAGAGTAGAGAACCCATGCTATCCATTGGGTTTCCTCTTTCACGGCATGTCCATCATTTCAGGTTGAGGTTCTCATGGTCTCAGGGAAACGACTTTGACAAGCAATAAGGTCTCTTTAATGGTCTGAGTTCCACAGTGGCAAATCAGCCAGAGGAATGGTGTGCAAGCCAGCAGTTTGTGTGTCGTCTTTAACACAGGGGGGCTCTCTCTAACTGCCTCACTTATCTTAACAAACGGCTTCAGAGGCCGCCCTCAGAGGCAGTTCACTGGAGAGCCGTAAACAAGGGAATAAAGCAAAGAAGTAGAGGGACATAGAGAGAGACGTTTTGTTTTTATGCGTGTGTGTGTGAGCCTGTGTGTGTGTGTGTGTCTGCACCTTGAGGATGTCCTCCTGTGTGGTAGCGCAGCTGGTGTAGTTGGTGACGTCAGTGACTGAGCCGCCGGCTTCCACGGCCAGGATCTTAACAGGAACGGACGCCATTTTACCCGTCAGAACGGCTGTGTTAAGAAGATCCCCACTCTGCATGGGGAGAGGGGGGGATAGGGAACGTGTCAGCATTGAAAAACACACTTGCATACACACCACACACACCTTGCCAATAAAAGATGTTGTTCCGTTGCACCCTTTACATTTCCAAAAACAGTGGGACCCGATGTCACAGTGGAACCCGGTGGAACCCAATGTCACCCTTGATCTGGGGGCGATAAGTCCTCTCTTGTAGAGCTTAAACCCTCTCTCTCTGGATGGATTTAAAAGTCTTTTCACCACGATACTCTCTAATAAACTCGCTCTAATCTAGGAAGTACGGGGCGGAGTGGCACTGTCGACCACACTACCAGAGTATTTATTTATCTTGAGCGCTGCCGTCAACAGATGTTGTACAGCTGCCTCCTGTCCTGAACCCAGCCCAGTGACAGCTGCTGACCGCATTTACGAAAGGACGTGTTCCAGTTACGGCTCCGCAACCAACCGAATCGCCGACAGGGCATGGGGCAGGACAAACACACCCAACCCCCTCCTCTGTGCGATGTGAAAGACCGCGCAGCGTGAGTACATTCCGCCGCGGCCCGAGAAACCTTCGTCGACTCGACTTCATTCCCCTTCTTAAGTTCCGTACACGGCAGGATAAACAGCGCCCGTGTATCGAACCACGTGAAAGGCAAACATAACCTGGCTCTCATCCAAGCCATCGACCGGAACCCCCATTTAACACACTACAGTCGCTGCCGTGCTTACTGGAGAGAGGGCGTTCATCTGTTCTCTCTCCCATCCTCTCCACAAAACACCATTTTCATGAACAGCGAGCGAGAGAGAGAGGGAGAGAGAGACGACCTGTGCCAGCCACGGTCTCGACGTGATCGGCAGCGGAAGCCTGTGGATTCAGAACTCTGCCCCCCGCCGCGTCAAACACATGGCCACCTCTACCGCCGCCCCCCCCGCCAAGGCCACTCAGCATCATTTACACTGTTTATTGGGCCTTTATACGCCAGCCCCCCCCCCCCCCCCCCCCCCCCCAAACCATCAGCCGAGATGACAACAGGAAGGAAGTGGATTTATTGTACACTCAGCGTTGACTTAACTGCATGTCCCGGGCAGTTTGAATCAACAAACAAAGCTGGAGATTCTGTAGGATTGTAACAGGTGGTAGTAATGCCAGTAAAACACACACAAACAGGGATAGAAAGGAGACACACACACACACTGACGCACACACACACTGACGCACACACACAGACGCACACACACTGACGCACACACACACACATCATCTGCTGTTCTGGTTTATATATGCTCACCATGACCATTGGTGCCAGGCCAATGTAGTCTTTCTGGGTGGTATAGATTTTCATGATGCCAACGTCCTTCACATTTCCTGGCAACTCAAGACGCCACGTGATTACCTGGCTCTCTGATTGGTCGGTCAAATCTTTGGTTTCAAAGTCAAGCTGTAAGACCTCTAGCAGACCCCTGTAAAGAGAAGGAGAGAGAGAGAGAGAGTTACAGGTTACAGTCGCATCCTCACAAACACGCACAGAACGGTCCAAAGTGAAACTGCTGACAAATGTATTCTGTAGCTATTACCTACATTCCCACTGTAAATCGGATTGAGGAGGGCGTGTGTGTGTGTGTGTCTGTTCAGGGGGGGGGGGGGGTGATGGAGGGGCCCTCTGTTGTTCATGCTCACCACAATCTCCTTCAATTACTCGTGGAAAGACTGACAGAGATAAGGGAAGGGAAATTCCCAATTTCCTGGAAAGCCCTTTATCCGGGGTGGGCTTTGGGAGTAGTAGCCCATAAACTGTGGCCCTATCACCCTCCTGATGACAAGGCGTTGAGGGGGAGGATGTGGGGATGAATCCTGGTTCTCCTCCTTCGGGAGCTCACTGGTTAACTCACGGACAGGAGTTGAAATATCGGGACTCCTAATCTCTCTCCGATCGTGCGAGCTTTTAAGCCTGGATAACGGGACATGATTATGGATGATTACGGATAAGTGGGTCGGACACGCGCTTGCGAGTGTGTGTGTGAGAGGGACTAAGTGAGGGGGTTGCCGGGCAGAAGAGGGGTTCTAGTCTCTGACAGTGTTTCTTCTGTACAAGACACAATGTACCATGTGCAAAGTACAAGCCATTAGAAAACACCACCTTATTATACTGCGCCTAGCAAATTTGCTATGACTGTGCGAACATATTAACTGAAAATAAGTCTGACACCGGAAATGATTGCAGCGTCTTTCATTGTCACAAAACGTATTTGTGATTATGACCTTTTTCCCCTCAATTTTCCACGTGACATTTACAGTTTTAGGGTTTTGTTCAAAACAAAAATAAAAAACATCTTTAAGATTAGGAACACAGACTACATTGTCAGATAGATCATATAGTGAAAAGGAATCTGGGACAGGACGATAGGGGATTAAAAGGAGACACATTCAAAACTTTTTATATCAACAATCAACGTCTTGGCTGTATGCTAAAAGAAACCTTATTTGTGCATCCGTAGAGATAGGGTTGTGGTGGTTGTTGAATTGAAATTCCCTTTCTTAAAGGCAACCACTGCATCCTTAATTCTGCTTGGACCCCTAATCACAGCTAGATAAAGATGTCCCCCCGTACGCACGCCAACAGTCTGTCAAGCCAGCTGGTGCCTCAGGAGCACACAAGAAAACAAATGAATCGCTGCTGTATTTTTCTACGGTTTAAAATCTTAGATTTGCAATCTGTTCTCCTTGCTTCCTGAGGATTCGAGTCTGTTGATCTGTGAGAACTGGCTGTTCTCAGCGTGTTCTCATTAATAACCTCCCCCTAACCATATGAGTGATAAAGTGACAGGAAGCCCCTCTTAAATATTTAAGAGGGTTGTCTAAAGTCTCGCTGCAGGAAAACTAATGGCCTGCCCAAATGTATCTATCAATCAAAAGGTTTCAGCATTAGCGAAATTGAGTGGGGTGTGCAAAACCAGTAGTTAATACTCACTCTGAAAGTTTGCATACTCACACACGAACAAACACAAATAAATACTGTTCACATAGTCCACTGGCACACACAAACACACACATGCAGTATACACACATGCCATACATACATTCAGTGGATTCACCTTTTTCCAGTGATGGCTACCTTCCTCAGACACACCACGGAGATTGTGTTGAGGGCCGCCCCTTTGCCAGGCTCCAGGACAATATCCCACAAGGACGAGTCGCTTGGCCTGGCCCTGCTGAAGGAGAAGCCTTTCCTCACAGTGGCTCTGCAAAAACAACAACAGAAACGTCAATAACAACACCACACAAACAAACACATGCAGAGTCGGCATACATTTAGTCATTTAGCAGACACTCTTATCCAGAGCGACTTACAGTAAGTACAGGGACATTTCCCCCGAGGAAAGTAGGGTGAAGTGCCTTGCCCAAGGACACAGCGTCATTTTTCACAGCCAGAATCAAACCGGCAACCTTCTGATTAGTAGCCCGATTCCCTAACCGCTCAGCCACCTGACTCCCTGTCAGAAGGCTGCACACGCATACACAAACACAGATGTCACATCCTTTGTCATGTATTGGCCAGCAAAATGGATGAACACTGTCTCGGTGTCACTATCGCATCTCACTATCTCCTTTGCTATGAGTGCTGGGCCAGTGTTCGTTTTAACCTGGTTTAACCTCCGTTGCTCCTCCTGTGGAGAAGCACAGTCCCCAGACTCTTGCCCCAGACTGGTCCACCTTAGCTGGGTTAGGACTCTGGCATAGCCCTTGTCAGGAAGATGAATGACTGTCAACAGGTCTCTAACTGCACCAGGAGTCAGTGGAAGCATGCTACCGAAAGCTCCCGCATCTTACTTTAATATCTGCCGAATGCTGTACACGACAACACAAACCCAATAGAATGTACATGTTGTCCTGTGCATGTTTTTGATCTCCTCACGACCCTGTGTCTCTTCTCAAACCGAGTGCTTGCTCATGAATGATCGACTAAACCAGGCCAGCTGTGGTCCTAATCCCGTGCTCTCCCTCCTGGGAACAGTTCCAGCTGTGCCACCAGCCCCCCCGCCATGCTGTCCTCAGACCGGACCACGCTCTCTGCCTGGACCACCGCGGCTACCCCTTTCTCTCTTATTGATCCAAAGGGCAGACGGCTCGTCTGTGCGCCACCGGCAAACACAAAGCTTGGGGAGGGGAGTGTGGTGTGGAGGCGAGGCGAGTGGAGAGGAGAGAAGAAGAGGGGAGGGGGTTTGAGGGGAGGGGAGGGGAGAGGAGAGGAGAGGAGAGGAGGGGAGGGGAGAGGAGAGGAGGAGAGGAGAGGAGAGGAGGAGGAGAGGAGAGGAGAGGAGGGGAGGAGGAGAGGAGAGGAGGGGAGGGGAGAGTAGAGGAGGGGGTTTGAGGGGACAGGAGGGGAGGGGGTTTGAGGGGAGGGGAGAGGAGGGGAGGGGGTTTGAGGGGAGGGGAGAGGAGGGGAAGGGAGAGGAGGGGAGGGGAGAGGAGGGGAGGGGGTTTGAGGGGAGGGGAGGGGAGAGGAGGCGGTTTGAGGGGAGGGGAGAGGAGGGGAAGGGAGAGGAGGGGAGGGGAGAGGAGGGGAGGGGGTTTGAGGGGAGGGGAGAGGAGGGGGTTTGAGGGGAGGGGAGAGGAGGGGCTTTGAGGGGAGGGGAGAGGAGGGGAAGGGAGAGGAGAGGAGGGGAGGGGAGAGGAGGGGAGAGGCGGCGGTTTGAGGGGAGGGGAGAGGAGGGGGTTTGAGGGGAGGGGAGGGGAGAGGAGGCGGTTTGAGGGGAGGGGAGAGGAGGGGGTTTGAGGGGAGGGGAGAGGAGGGGAAGGGAGAGGAGGGGAGAGGAGGGGAGAGGAGAGGAGAGGAGGCGGTTTGAGGGGAGGGGAGAGGAGAGGAGGGGAGGGGAGAGGAGGGGAGAGGAGGCGGTTTGAGGGGAGGGGAGAGGAGGGGCTTTGAGGGGAGGGGAGAGGAGGGGAGGGGAGAGGAGGCGGTTTGAGGGGAGGGGAGAGGAGAGGAAGGGAGAGGAGGGGAGGGGAGAGGAGGGGAGGGGGTTTGAGGGGAGGGGAGAGGAGAGGAGGGGAGGGGAGAGGAGGGGAGAGGAGGCGGTTTGAGGGGAGGGGAGGCAGAAACGAGTCAGACAGAGAGGCTGTAGATGGGAACCTGTTGGAGTGTGGGTGAGAGAGGGCTGAAGAGCAAGGCAGCGGAGCCAGAAGCCAGAGCCTGGTTGGCTTCCACAAGCAGATTTGATATCAGTGTGTCTTCCTAACCAAATAAAGGTTCAGCACAGGCTTAGCATTGGGAATGAGGGAAATAAAATATATAACTGCTAAGTAGATACGGCGGAGGTAGAGGAGGAGTATTACAGTAACATCATTTGACATTGCACTGAAACTGTATGTGCATGGATGGCAGACATGAAGTACTGTAATGATACTGTATGTCACAGCAGTAAATGTTCGATCATCAATTCTGAGTGTTCTGTGTTGTTGCAAAAACACCCGTGAGCAGTGAAATATATTGTAATTAAAAGCAGTTTTTTAGAAAGTATGATTAAATCACGACAGGAATCACTGATGCCTTTTACAGGCATTGCATACAAATTTAGATGAGATCTCATGCAGAGGGATATACATACACATCTATGTTATCATTTGTGCTTCAAACTACACATACTACATGTTTGACAGCCCAACATGGACTAAAGAAATCCATGAGGTCAATGTCAGTGTTAGTGAATGGTATTAGTGGAGAAAACACTCTGATCAGAGTGTTTCAGCTACTAGTAGGAGTGTTTCACCTACTAGTAGGTGAGAGCCCTTATAGGCAACGAATAGTCTATGGACACACAGATGTTTTCAATGGAAAGGTAGTGTAGGGGGCAGAATTCAAACTTTACACACACACGCGCACGCCCACACACACACTCACCCAGACACACCTTTCACAAACACACAGATCCACACAAACACTGTGTGCGCTGACAGCGAACAGTTGATCAATAGTACCTGCATAGAAAAGGGTCAGGGTCAAGAATCAGATCCACACAAACACACACAGTGTAGAAGCAGAGCCAGCCTAGAGTCTATCATGCCTGGGTAGTGGTATCATCGCCTCATGCTGTGATGCCCTGACAAACGAGAAGCTCTGGGATCTCAGAGGTATCAGATAAAGCAGCAGCACAAACAGACATGTCTCCGACCAACATCAGATGAAAGCAGAGCAGGAACACGACAGGGTGAAGACGTCGTTTCAGCAGTGATGAGGTAACAGTCTGAAGGATGAGAAGGCGGGATGGAAGGGAGATGAGCGAATGATGGCTCATTTGTTAAATGAATATACTTGTGAATGGGGTACAAAACATTTGAAGGAAAATTGGCCGTCCACTATCTATATATCACCGCCTGGTGATTTGCTGGACTTCATCTCCCATCTTTATTGTCCGTTTAGCTCTGAAAAGGCTTTCAACTAATAAGCTCCCACAAACCCACTGAATGTGCCGTAAATTCATCTGCTAAATTGCAGCTTTCAGACCCATGCCGGAAATCCTCCTGGTTGGATTTTTACAAAGTATTATTTCTTGGGACCAATCATATTTTGGCAGATAAAAATAGCTTTGCCTGCAGCATTGTCTGTGTTATCCTCGATCCTCCAGGGGATAAGAAATGACTTGTGGAAAATGAACTGCATGCTACAGTCGTTTCCCTCCCAGCTAATTTGGCCAGCCATTCTTGCAGCCGAGGACAAATACAGACAACTTATTTCCATAGATTACAGCAGTGTCGGTGTCTGTGGAGTTACAAGTTAACTTCTCCTAAACCTGGTAGGACTAGCAGACAACCCTGGTTGACCAGTCCAACAGTCTTCATAGCTCTTTTGAACCTCAACACACCGACCACAGATAAGTTTAAGAACCCACTGTGGAAAAGCTTATATTTATTTATATTTTATCCCAGGGGATTAAACATGAAAATGATGATGTGTTGAGAAGGACTTTTAGCCTGTATTATTTTCTTTTGTAAGTGGTCAGACTGTGTTTGAATGCCATTGTCAAGTCATATGAAAGAAAGAATAAATGAGAATGAATAGAAGGCATAAGTTCAACTAAATGTCCCTGAGTCATCAATGGAGCCTTTTATATCAGAATATGACACATCCTTTACAGTGATCAAATGTTCAAACTACTGAATGGCTGGTTACAACAGAAAGTTGAAAATTGCCATCAACTTCCAAGAGTATCTAACTTCAAACAGACAAACTGACCCACCAACTCACACATACACGCACACACACATACACAATCCTCTGGCCTCACGGTTAATGGAACCCTTGCCAGATCATCCTTTTCCCAAAGGGTGAACCTCTCGAATCATTTTCAATCAGGCCACGGATTATCTGGCCTAACCCTAGGGGTCTGGACTCAATCTTGGACCCAGGACTGAAGTGGAGCAGGGATTCTTTTCCCCAGGAAGAATCAATCTCTTAGCCCAGGCATGGAGGGTCGTGCCGGGCTGGGCTCCACTACGACTTGAACGATGGGCTCAAGTCCCATCCCCGGGCCTGATCTGGGGGAGGATTGAGGGGACTGGCAGTGGGACTCGAGTGAAGCGGTTTCAGGGGCTCACCAGTGGATTTGAGAAGCTACAGCATGGCGGTACTTCACATCTTGAAAACAACACAATGAACGGACAAATGCCAAAGGGAATGAGGCCCATGCCAACTTTTTCATTCCTCCAAAATGCTGCCAACCAGGTCAGGGTCGGTGTAATTCTGATATCCCAGGGTAGCGAAGGACTCCAGATTAATTTAGTAAATAACTGGGCACAGAGCCAAAGGCTGCGACAATGTCATATTTTATGTAGGTTATCTTTCGGCATCTTACATCACTTGATTGCAAAATACTCTTCTGATTGACCTAATCTGTTGAGTTTTAAGTAAAACTCCAAGCTACCCCACGACTATAAAAATGTCCAGGATTTAAACAACTTAGGCTGATCTAAAACATTTCTAATAAAAACCAATTTTTACTCTGTCTTGTGATGTGCAACCAAGGCAAGCGCGCAACAACTTTGCAAAACAGATTGAATGGAATGTTTTGGCGTGATAGAGCTGCCTGTGTAATAAGTTCCTTTTTTCCCCAAAGGATTCAGGCAGTTGTTACTTATTTGTTTTCCTGCTCCATTAATTCAATGCATAATTTATGAGGGAAATATCCAGAGGTCCCTGTACAAACGTTAATGGGATGTTAAGATATGAAGGCTGCCAAATATTTCCCAATTATTTCCCTGTCTTTGGAAGAGTGCATTCAACAACTCCCCAAGTCAGAGGAGTGAACTCGCCCGACAGTAAGGGGGCATGACACCTCTGTAATCAGTGTCAGGAGCAGAACTTCCAGGTAATATCTAGCGATGCCACAATTCAAGCATCCCCTTGCATGGCCTTTGTGGAATTCTAAGTCAACATTTAAATGCATGAAACTTATCCTTCATGATGTATCTTTCTTATACATGAAGGGGGGGGGGCAGTTGATTAGGAGAGCTAAAATGCCCTTGGCCTAAACTCTTGCCCAGCCCATGAAACCGAACCTCATGCCCCTGGCATTAAAATCCCCCTTCCCAGGAACGGGAATACTCTGCATTAGTGTTATATTCTGAGAATCACAAATAATCCAGACCAAAACCCCAATTACTTGATGTTGTTTGTGCTCTCATTCACGGGGACACCGGTGTGTGCCGTTGTATTAGAGGGGTAGACAGGGATAAGACCTGCCATTACACTACTGCAGCATTGACTGTCGAGTTCACCAATAGTCCTCCAAAGTCATGAACGAGAGCCCTACTGTGCATGAGAGTAGCAACTGGAATACTGTCCGTCTTTTCCAAGACTCGTGACAGACTAAGGGTATGTTTGGCTCATCCTCATATTTATGCCACAGTGAGGTACAGTTGTTACTGGGGAAGTCGGTGAGAGCTTTTAGTCTGGCATTGCTCCATTACATCCACAGGAGTTCTTACCTGAGGGTGAAGCTTTCAATGGCTGAAGCGCTGGACAGGAACACGTAGAACGTGGCCACGTCGGTGGTTTTCAGGGGCTTGGAGGAGGTCTGGACCACCACAGCGCCCCCTAACCTCAGACGAAAGAACGTGGGGTTCCCCGGCGGAGCTTTCAAGAGGTTGACACTCCCTATCCTTCTCATGGGGGTTCCAGAGCCCTGAGGCACTCCCCTCCCCAAGCCCACCCTCTGCAGGCTATCCTGGGGCACACACTGACCCGTTTGGTCCTTGCGGCTCTGGAAGTAGACCTCCACAGGGTTACCCTGGGCCTCCCCCACTCCTCTCTCCCTGCTGGAGGCGGAGCGGCTGGCCGGGCTGAACCAGGCTGGTTCCGGCTTCAGCTGGGCCACACAGAAACCCCCGGGGGAGACCAGACAAGCTCCACGCACTTCGCGGGTTTGCCAGAAGGCATAGGCAGTCACACAGTACGCTCCATCCACCCCGGCAGCACCCCCCTTCCTCCCACCCCCCCTCTGTTCCTCTTCCTCTGCACGGACAGCCCCGCTGATGTCCCTCCACGTGGGCAGGTGGAAGAGGATTCTAACGATGGGGGCGGAGGAGCGGACTTGGCGGGCCAGGAGGACTGGCAGGATTCGCCGGCCACTCAGGAGCAGGTCCGTGGGGATGTTTCTGTGTGCGGTGAGAGGCCCGTAGCTGGCATTGACAGCCGGGGGCAGCAGGCCAGCCCCGGAGGAGGTGACCAGGAAAGCCTGTCTCTGGGCCTGCAGGCTCGAGTTTCCCAGAAGCCCCTGGCTGTTGTCCCTCAGCAGCAGGTGGTCCACGTTGAGTACCTGGAAGCCCACGGTGGGATAGAGAGGGACAGGCCCGAGGTTCCTGGTGTCTTCCAACACCTGGCATTCTGTTCCTAAACAGTGGCGACAATAAGGATATTAGTTTCACTCGTCAAACACATTAAACACCTGGTCCTGATAAATCGTGTTATGGATATCAAAGCATTGGTCACAGTGGATTCGGTGGATGATCAGAAGAAATTAAAGAGAGATGAAAGCACGTTTCAGGACAGGATGATGACGTCAGACCCTACCGAAAACCTCAGACTTCCACTCTTGGTCATATTAAAAACAGACTTCAGACATAACCAGCATCACATCAACAGCCTCTTTCCTTTTGGCCCTCTCTGACAAACACACTGAAACACCTTCATGCAGCAAGTGAGGCCCATCCCCCGAATAATATCTCCGCAAATCTCAGAGGAAAAGGAGAACGTTTCATCATTCTGAGCTTTAAATGGATGAGATTCCCCGACCGGAAACCATGTGTCAGCTCAGATCTCATTGTCTCCAGGTGAAGACACTTAACCTTTCTGTCCCGACAGACCTTTGAGAGTCTCCCCACCCATTCGCCAGTCAGATCTAAAGTGCACCATTGGAATTGGAAGGTTGATCTTGACGTGCCCCACGCGTCTTTGAAGTAATTTGTCAAAAGACATTCCACGGGTTGAGTCTGACACCTGAGAGTGGGTTCTCCGAATCCAGTGATGAGCTTGGCTCAGACGCTCATTCTACAAGTGTATAATGATCCACTTCAACGCGAGAGCTCCAGTTCAGTGTTTCTACAGAATCCTGACACTTGGTGGGATACACGCTGACTGATAAACAGAGAACATGTATCGATCGTGGTAATTGTGGGTGGAAGCTACTGTAACAATATCAATTGCTGGCTCGAACTCTGATCTTTATGGTTCTCCTACTCAAAAGGTTAATGATAATTAAGTGGTTGGAAGAGATTTTGTGAATAAACCACCAACATATTAATGCTCATCTAACTTATTTCATTCACTGCAGGCCAGATAGGAACTAAGTCTAAACTTTAAAGAAAACTGAGAAAAATCAACTCATGAATATTCACGTGCAAAGCTACACAAATGTGAAACTGATTTCTATTTAGACAAGCATTAACAACATGCACAACAATGCCCACGTGGGGATGAGAAAGCACACAATCGCCTAGACCTAACACACACACACACACAAACAATTACACTTTATCTTCATACAGAGGTCTGAAATCTTTATCAAGCCAAGACAGACAGCTTGGCTTCATCCATTTTGCAGGTTATCTCTAAACAAACACATCCCTGCTTCTCTGAGCCTCAGCCTAATCCTACTGATGAATATTTCCTTTATCCCCGGCCAGCATATCCAGCACCCTCAGTCCAACAGCCCATAATGAACCAGCCCTCTCTATACTTTAGTAGGAGACCCCTGTGTGTTAATGCAGCACCCCATTAAATGGTTCATTGAGTCTGCAAGGTGGAGAAATAGTTCCCATCCGCAAAAGACTTGACCCACAGTACTATGCAAGGGTAGGTTAGGGCTGGTCCTAGTCAGAAGCTGAAACAAGTGACAGATAATGAATTGGTATTGACGTACAGTATGAAAACCACATTAGGTCAATAAGATGTGGATTCATACCTTATTTTGCTGTTCTATGGGGGTTAACATTTCATTTGTGTTATCAATTCTGATTGTCTGACACATACAACATGTGTCATATCAAATAATTAAAGTACTAAAGACTGAATGTTGTGTTTCAGATAACATATGGTTGGTTGGTTATCATCATGAGCCTTTGTATAGGCTATGTTGTGACATATTCTTTCACTTAATAAAAGTGGGTCAGTCCCGGGGAATGTTTGCACTGTTACTTTATACTGTAGGCTATATGAATATTCTGACCATGTCAATCACCTCACATTGTCATACGTTTTGATCTGATTTAAATTGTTTCATATTGATGACTTTTCTACTAGAATATCGGAGCATAACTTTAAACATGTGGACAGAATTGTATAAAATGTAAACTGAATAGCTGTTGATAGCATTTTTCAGTCTTACCTAGAGTCAGAAGAGTGAAAACGACTGCTATGACTGTTGGGAATACCCCATGCAGAGAACAGTCTTGGCGGGCTGTCATCTTGACAAACTTGCACATGTAGGTAATCCACAAATGCAGACGCAAAACAAACTTTTTGCACTCAATTGACAGACATGGCTGGAAAATAAACATGTATATCTTGTTGCTGCCAAGTGCTCTCATTAATCTCGGATACAGCGGGACGCTCGAAAAAGAAAATCACTTTTGCCTGGGTTCGGACGCTTCGTTATCCATTTTACCCTCTCCTTGTCCTGTTTTTCGGTATCGTTTATTTGTATGAAACCACTTTAAATAGTTTTAAAAACGATGCCAAATATCGTTTTCTGGTTGCTTATGTTCCATGCATGCGTAAAGAAAAAAACGTAAAAGTAAATTGTATGACGCGCAACATGTAGAGGTGCCCTGTCCTTGTGCATATGAATGAGTTGGAAACATCAGTTGGGACCATCCTTTCGTCCGATTAGCGACTCGTGCGTAATCTCCGTGGGTGAAGAGACCAAGTAGGCAGAGAATTTAAGGCTGATATGCATTATGTAATGCCTCAATAGTGAAGTGCCTAATGTTCAGGCCCTTCCTCTTTTAATACAATATGTGATAGAGGCAGAATTCAAGGTGATTAAGGCTGAATCGACTAACTATTTTCTGCATTACACCTTCATTCAGTCACGTGGCAGTAGGGCCTACATCAATTTAGAGAGGTTTCTAGGAGACTAGAGAACAGGACAGAGTTTAGGCTCAGCCTTGTGAGCTCTCTCCGGAGCAGTGAAAAGCACGGAGCAGCCTGATGTTATCTCAGGGTTTCCTGTTGGCGCCTTCTGTCAGCAAGTTTACACATGCTGCAGCCTGTCGACTATTTCAGCTCCACTCCTACGTCTTTACCTTATCACACAGCTGCTGTTGTCAATATCTTTATAGGTCGGAAAAAGAAGTTGGTTCTCGTTAATTTAATATGAATTTAGTTGCCTGATTATCTAGACAAATATCTGTACAGTAGCCTTCAAAACAATAATAATAATAATAAGACTTTATTTATATAGCACATTTCATACAAGAATTGCAGCTCAAGATGCTTTACATAAAATCAATGAAAACAATAATACAAGTAATAAAAGTAAAACCCTTGAACAAAGGCCGTAGTCTTTGCGGTATCTCGAGCCACAATCTTTGCGGTATCACGAGCCACAGTCTTTGAGGTATCTCGATAACTATGTGTCACAAATTAATTCTTGTATCGTTTCCTTCCGGCTCATTAGACCGCCTCCTGTTGTCGTTTCATTTGTTTAACTGTTTAACGAGCATCTCTCTGTAACTGTCCAATTGTTGAATTGACCTATCGAATGACTGGGTGCATTGAGTGGGACTGAGGAGTGTGAACCAGGATGCCATATACTGTCTCATGGCTGGGTGCCAACAGGGGTATAGAAGAGATGATGAGATGAGCACTTTTTGGGCCGAGTACAGAGGTGAGGTTATGGCTCATCAACGCTGTGTCATCCATTGGATCCACACCAGGAGAGCATGTCACTGCTGACATCAAATTTACAGAACACCTACAGGGTTTAATGAGCCGAGCGGGTGGGCGCAAATGTCCTTGTCTTGCCTTTGACACCTTCGCCGCGGGCTCCGATTGGCCCTCCATTGCCCCTCCATTCGGTGGCCGTGCTGCTGTTTGTCTGCGCAAGGACACCTGCGTCAACAACACTTTATGTCGGAGATAAATCGGCCAGCTGACAGAGAACATGGGCTCTGAGCCTGTGCCACCCTGCACTTCGGCGCATCCGGCTTTTAATGGCGGCTGGTTCGAGTGCCAAGGTGGCAGCTTTACGCTAGACTCATTTGCAAATAAACATCCCAGCCTGACAGCAGTCTCGGATTAAAATGAATGTGTCTTAAGAGACAGTTAAGTAGTGCTAGACGAGGGGGGAAAAGATGGAGGAATAGGGAGCGGAAGGTTCTAACAAAAGATCTATAAAGGAAGTTTTTATCATTCACAGTGGGCCTACTGGTGTGATGTGGGTTTAGCATTGTAAAATGACTTCCTTTATGACCAAATAAAGCCTGGTGGAGCCTTTGTAGCAGTTGCGCTTTCATTTGAGCAGTTAGGGGATTTTTGTTGTTGTCGGTCTCTGTGTGATTAATGAAGCAGGGGGAAATGCAGGCGTTGGCCAGCGTCGTGTCTGGGAAGGCTTCCAGATCATAGCTGTGCCACTGCAAACATGCAACCTGTCACTGCGATTAGCGGACGGGACAACATGGAGGGGGGGGGGGGGGGGGGGGGGGACTGCAGAGCCAGGACTCTGACCTGGATAAACGAAGCAGCAGGTGGAGGAAAGGTTTTGGAGGTCAACCATGTTCACCCCCAGCTCTGACCTGTTAACCCTCGTGCTGCCTTCGGGTCACATGACCCAAAGGTTCATAACGAACCATCGTTGTGTTTACCCAATTTTACCCAATACAAAAACTAATTAAAATAATTTTCTTTTAACCTTTGCAATGTGGGGGGTCTGAGACAGCCCAACGGTTAAAAGAAAATGCTTCACTTTGTCTTTGTATGCGGTAAATCTGTCGCAATACGACGGTGGGTCACAATGACTGATGGGTCAGAATGACCCGAAGATAACACAAGGGTTAATGGTACTTCCGGTAAAAACAGGAAGCTGGATAATGACTCAAGCTGTTCAGGCAGATGATCCGAGGGATGGGAGTAATTGTCATCATGCCCCAAAATTGAGAAGAGGAGGAGAGCCAAGATGAGAGGGTACAACAGCAGGGTTCTAAATGATAGGAGAAGAGTAGGATGTATTTGAAGCTGTTGTTTGACCTCTACGTTTCCCCTCTTGAACAATGCAACGTACCTTTTTTCACTTTGATGCCAGCCTCAGAACGAATTAGCGAGTTGTTTCCAATTCGAATTAGTGGTAGTATAATAAGAAGGATTACGAACTCAAACAAGAACAGCATTTGAGTAATACTGGAACTAAAACAGTTTGTACCACACATAGGAATTCAACTCGCATGCACCCTTCGACTCTTGGAGATTGAAGAGTCCATTGAAGAACTTCCCATCTGGATGATCCATTGGAAACAAGCCCGTGGACCATCTTTGATGACAGGGGCCATTTGATGATGAGCTGCTCTTTTGACCTTTGCCGGCAATCATTCCTCTTCGAAGGCTGACATTGAACTCCTGTGGCGCAGCATAATGTTCTTCTGCACTGCTCTCGATTAGCTAAATGATGATGAGATGGGCCTCTGTCAAGCTTGGGAAGTCAAGGAAGGCATGAGACTGGTGTGGTCTCGACAAGTGTT
>NC_085035.1:3732066-3887183 GCF_963692335.1 Osmerus eperlanus
AGCATCACAGCCTCATCCTTCCATAAACAGGCAGTTCGGGACCACAAATACAGACAGGCACATCTGAATGCGTCTGAATCAATGAGAATAGTATTGCTGTTAGAGCTGTCTTACTGTTATTACTATTCAGTTATATGCTTTTTTGTTGTTGTCTTAAAGCAAGGTGCTGTGTGATACAGGGTGTAGAAATCCAATGCAGGTGTTTTGGATTGCAGTACACAGACATGAATGACAATGTTGAGATCAAAAAGCCCTTACCTTTCAGGCAGTTCCTGTTTTGTCCCAAAATGACTTTATCCTTCCTCCTCCTTCACACCACCGGCTGACAGAGGTGACACTGCTGGTGGATGTGTGTGTGTTTTTTTGTGAATGTGTGTGTGTGAGCCTTTCCCAGCTGCAGGCTTAATGTCTCGTTCCAGTTTGCAGCTGTGGTAGGCTGCAACTCGAAACACGGGTGGGGGAGAGAGAGAGCCAAAAGCCAGCTCGCTCAGAGAACAAGCCAGAAACAGCACACCAGCCTGTGTTCAGGCTTGCGCATCATCATCATCATCTCTCTCTCTCTCTCTCTCTCTCTCTCTCTCTCTCTCTCTCTCTCTCTCTCTCTCTCTCTCTCTTCTCTCTCTCCTCTCTCTCTCTCTCTCTCTCTCTCTCTCTCTCTCTCTCTCTCTCTCTCTCTCTCTCTCTCTCTCTCTCTCTCTCTCATCTCTCTCTCTCTCTCTCTCTCTCGCTCTCTCTCGCTCTCTCTTTCTAGTTCCTGCTTTCTCTCACGCTCTCTACTCCCTATTAGCTCTCAGACTTTTCACGCCGCCTCCCTCGCGCGCTCTCTCAACCCTCGGTCTCTCTCTCTCTCTCTCTCTCTCCTTCCTCTGTACACGCGCGCGTGCTCAGAGCAGCCTCCTTTCCCGCTCGCAGGGATTCACGCGGCGGCCTCGCTCGAGTGTGTCGCCGTTCGTCTCGTCGGCCGTCGCAATCTCCGAGCGTCGATGTGGAAACGATCGCATCGCGGACGAGCGCGTCCCCTCCTTCGCACGTGTCTCCTCCCTGCAGCCCCCCCTCCCCCTCCAGAGCCACTCTCCGCACACCCCTGTCTCCTTATATTGAGGAGGAGGGGGTGGGTGGGGGGGGGTGGGGGGCAATGATCTCAACACTCTGGATCCCATCTCCTGGATCATATAGCTGTTTCATATAGCTCTTAGTCTGCTCCTCCTCCTCCGTCCTCCAGAAATGTCAGGCTGATCCAATCCAGGAACCCTTCTCTCGGTCTCCTAAAAGGACTCAATCCTTCTCGAGGCTTGGAGTGAGAACATGAACACAACTTCTAAACCGGACGAAACAGAGGGGAAGAGTCACACCTTGTAGCCTCCCTGCCCCCCCTCCTCCCCCCCTAAGTCCCTGGCCAGCACGGTGAGGGCAGTCTGGTGTTTTAGTGAGATTACACTGTGATTGTGTGGGGCAGCGGCGGCTACAGGCTAGCATCAGCAGCAATCAGTGTTCCAGTGATGGAGAGCAGGGAGAAGGGAGAGAGAGAGAGGAGCACTCTCTTTCACTCTGTTGCCTAGCAACCCTGGCTGCTCTCGGCTAGGTAACCCCCCCCCCTCCCTCCATCCCTCCACCCTTTCTCTCTCGGTGTGTGACTCTTTCCCCCCCTCCTCTCTTTTTCTCTCTGCAAAGCTAATAGACAGTGTCTTCTGTGCGTATTCGTTTTTGTTTTTTTGACGCACGCACGCAAAAGGAATATTAGATTTCGCTTCAGATTCAGCAGCAACACAACCACTCCCTTGAAAATGCTAATCCATCTAAGGTAGAAAGGTGTCATTTGACAGTAACTAGAAGCCACACCCCTGAGAGGGTCCAATGGTGCGTCATGATTCTGCTTTAACTCTGATTGGTGGATACGGGCACTGATTGTAAGCACTGGGGCCTGGTGTTTCCACAGAGCTATGCTGTCCCCTCCTGGATATATCTACAACGGCAGTTGTAATCAGTTAAAATTATACATGATCATGGTGTGAGGTAATATCCCCCCGGAAAGTAACACAAAGAGGATGACTCTGAGGTTCTAGATGGTTCTGAGGAAGGGTAATGCCTGGTACCTTGCCCTTGGCCTGCAGATGCTGTGTGTTCCTGGCACCGATGACGGACAACTGCCTCCTGATCCATGTCAGCTCAGCCTGAGACTGCCTCAGCATGACCTCCACCTCACTGGACCTGTGGCCTCGCATCACAGACTGGCATGCGCACACACACACACACACACACAAATGTAAAAACACACACAGACACACACAGACACACGCATACGACAGTGTGCATTCGAAATACACAGACACAGTAGCATACCATTTCAAATCCACACAAGACCTTCTAAAAGCACACAGGTGAGCGTTAAGGCGGAACCACACAGACAAACACACTGCATGACATGGCGCCTAAACGCACACACCTGCACAGACACACGCCCCCACCCAGCACTCGCTGTTCGAACATGCAAATACACAGTTGTGCTATTATCCCTTCGTCGAAAAACGGCGGTCCACCACGGATAAAGCCACGGCTACACGCACATACCCAAGGAATGCTGCCCTCCTCCTCCCCACAGAAGACGGCGTCTCTCCTGCTAGAGGCGGCTGGAGGACTGCCTGTCCTCTCGCCGGGCCTCCCGTCCTCCCCCTGCCCTGCATGCACACCAACAGGCGGGGATTATTGATATGTGTTCTCCACTCGGTTACATAACAGGGAGCAGAGGGGATTATTGTACCACGGGCTCTACAATGACAGGAGGAGCCTCGGAGCCAAATCAGCTTTTATCAGCCAATACGAAATCCCTCTACTACTCTCCACTTCTGTGTACTCGACCCTAGGCTCACACACACACACACACACACACACACACACACTCTGTTGTCTCTTATATGCTAACGCATGCACCGACCTGACACACCAACGAGTCATAGGTTAATGCATGTATGTCGCTGAGGGAGCAATTTATTTATTTACCCAGATTATACTCAAGTGACAACGCAAGGTGCACGCGTAGGACGCATCATTCGTTGAGATTTTATAGGATCTTCACTGACGCGTATAAGTCCTAAAAGTTATATAGGAGATAAACCTGTTTTTACGGGCTTAGTGGGTCTCTCCATGACCCTAGAAATGCTGGATGGCTGTGTGGAAGGGCTTTGAGTGGAAGTGAAAAATGGCAGCTATTAAAAATACACAGCGCTTCAGACAGTTAGGGATGAACACTAGATGGCAACATTATCTCACAATGGGTGAGAGCTGGCTTTCTCGCTCAGGCATCTGATTGATTTCTCACAGAACGGGGAAAACGCCACATCAATCACACCTCCATGCGCATCGCCGGTCTGAAAGGGTCGAAATCTGGAAACAGAGCTTGCTTCTATATAGGGTGGACAGCCAGACTCATGCATTTGGCTGACTGGAGATCTTACCTGTATGGACTGTAACCCAAACCTTAGAAAGTAGACTTCCTCTTCCTACATCCTGCTGTAGATTACCTCCATCATTCCCTCATCCAAACATCCGCCCGGAGATCGTTGGCCTTTCTTGACTGACCTGTTCAGAGAATGTTTTGGTGTACCTTGAAAGTCATAGACACTTTTCATATTCTGACAGTGAACATCTCCTGTTGGTAATATCACTGACACTCTGCATATCATACTCACATTTCACTGCATTTTTTGTGATGGCTTTACAAACTGTAATGAGTTTGCTCAGCTCTCTGTAATCTCGGCTCCTCGCACCTGGCCAAATTGGGTATTGACTCACCTTGGACAGCTTGTGTCCTCCGGCAGGGTAGCAGACAACACAAACAAGACTATTTGCCCTTTGCTGTTACATGTACCCTCCTTGAGTCCACTAACATCACACTTACCCGCTGCAATCGTGCAACTGTAGACAGCAGTGAAGTCCTCATTAAGGGACATGGGCTGGTGGGTGCAAGCTAAGCTAGTGAACAGCCAGAGGAGAGGGAAGAGGACTGATTATCACTGTACCACCTCTACAGTTTAGGCCAGCTAGGTTAGCATACAGCTACTCTGTATGCAGTTCCATTCAGTCCCTCACGTAGCATTGTGTGGCTAGCACTTGAGCATGGTGAGAGTTAGCAGTTGCCAGGACAACATGAATGATTCATTTGTTGTTATTCTGATTCATTTTGGATCTCAGACAGATTTTCTCAAAAGAAAACATCAGTTACTACATGCTTTTCAGTATATTTTTCTTGAGTTGATATGAATTCCCACTGCATTTTAAAAACTCCCATTTTGAGATGGCACAACAGTTAAAAGTACACAGTTATAGCTTCACGAATACCTTAAGTCTATCCATTGGACTTACCTCTGGCAGAGTTCTCCATGCTATGCATTCCCTTCCTTTTTCATATTTTCACTTGTTCCACAGACAAACCCTCAATGACCCAAGGCCTTGTCATCCACGGCATTATATAACGAAGGCACGCGTGAGCTAAAGTCAACAAGACAAGGTAGAATGTGCTGATTTCTGCCTGCATCCCACCCTACAGTGTGTGTGTGTGTGTGTGCGTGTGTTTGGCATGGTCTAAATGTAAGAATGCGTCCTCTTCTCTCCCCATTGCAGTAGGTTATGTACCAAACATGGTTCCAGTTGTAGTTTGGGACTGTGTGTGGTTGTGCTAGTCCTATAGGGGGATTTTTGTTGATTCTCTCGATCTCTTGCTCTTCACCATGGACTGCTTGCCGTTTGGCCATGTGGCAAACGGGGGCTGTTCAAAAGGGATGAGCAGAGAGAGAAAAGAAAGACAAGTGGGATGGCTATTGTTTTTAACCCTTGTGCTGCCTTCGGGTCACATGACCCAAAGGTTCATAACGAACCATCGTTGTGTTTACCCAATACAAAAACAAATACAAATAATTTTCTTTTAACCTTTGCAATGTGGGAGGTCTGAGACAGCCCAACGGTTAAAAGAAAATGCTTCACTTTGTTTTTGTATGAGGTAAAGTTGTCGCAATACGACGGTGGGTCACAATGACTGATGGGTCAGAATGACCCGAAGATAACACAAGGGTTAAGATTAGGGGAGAACTTGACCCAGGAAATGTCATACTTCCTGCCACTTAACCATGAACCATTCAAATGAATTTTAGAAATCAAGCCAAGCATCATTTTAAATGGGAGAGGTTGACCAAGCCAGGTGTGGAAAGGGTGTCTATTAATAATTCATCTATTGCTATTATTAGTCATTGCCTTTCCTGGCTGTGGCAACTCTCCCCAGGATGGGTCTGTGAGAGAATAAACACCTCGGAGGATTCCTGTGTGTGTGAGGAGGACAACATGGCTGTGCCATGGAAGGACTGGACTGTCTCCACGTCCTGTCTGAAGAAGAGGAAATACTGAGGTGAAAGAGAGGGGAAGAAGGGAGTTATGAACATGGAGGAAAGAGAGACGGGATAAAGGGTTTGGTTTCTCCTTGCTCGGTGGCACTGTCACCTCGACAACAGATGGAGACGGCAGTTTGTGACCAGTGTTCCACTCGAGTTGGCAAGCACAGACGTGATCATACAATTATAACCTTCATTTTGACTAAGCTACAGGCCAAAGGAATAATTAGGGGGTTAGTTGGCGGAAATGATGGGTGGCAAATATTGACATATCTAAATCATAGTTTATTATTAATCGAGTCACAAACAGACAGACACTACATATAGTCAGTTATAGCTGGATTCTCTTGACAAATGACCTCACCCCCTGCAGATACAAATACTGCTCCTAGGCAACCGTAACCATTGTTGTCAGGCACTTTAACAAAACCCCAGTGTGTGCGTCTCCACTTCAAATAAAGTGGGTTTGATTCCAATGTTCTCCCTTCAACTGTCAGTATCTTGATTCTCAATATGAGATAACGGCTTTCAGGGCCTTCATTTCAATCCATGGTCATTCACATTGCCAGACGGGTACAGTAGCATCAGCAAAAGCACTTTGATTTTTTTCACTCTGCAATAATTCAGTCGTCAATGTCATGAAAAGATTATTATCGCAGCCGTCGAAACTGTAACAGATTAAATAAATACCACAAAGTCCTTTTCAAGGAGACTTTCTACAAAACGAAAAAAGACATCATACATTCATTAGCAATAAACAATGCATTGTATTGGAGGCGACGTAGAATCCATACCTTTCGAAAGAGCGAGCATGCATCAGCTTACTTACAGGACAGCCATACTGTATATTCCCATGTAACCAGATATATCACGGGGCTTGACTGGAGGCACAGTAGAGATGTTTGTGTGTACACAAGTGCACCCACGTTGAACCTTTTTCCTCATCAGAAAACTCACACGTTTCCAGTCAAAGTATGGGTCAGTTAACGACGTTTCGGTTGAAGGTTGAACATGGTGTCAGGTGAACACACGATGTTTCCAACCCCTATCTTCTGGCCTTCGCTTCTGGTTGCAGAGGAAGAGCTGTGTTGTGACGGTGGCACAGTATGGCCAACATGCTGTGCAAGAAGGGGCGCGAGTACAACACCAAGGAGGGACAAAAGGACAAAAGAAAGACAAAGACAAATTCGGAATCAGCTGCATTTCCCAAATAACTACTTTACAGTCTTCTACGTGTGAAAGATGCTGATGTAGTGAACTAGTAAAAACCCAATCCCTCAGCAGTTGAATTCAAACAGAAACGGTTAGGACCTGATAACATCCTTTTCCCGCGTACAGTAATAGACCCAACATCGGACCTCTGGAATACTCCTGCATCATATTACCCCCAAACCGCAATTAGCTAGAAAAACGGAATTAGTTTGCTTGATGACAGAGACAACATAATTAGGCAAGGCAGTCATTACCTCGACATGTGAGGTTGAGACTAGGTTTTAGGCAGGCCCACAGACAAACCAACGATAAGCGCGATTATGGCGACCAGGATCAGCACAGCTAGGGCAATTATGACATACTTCTGCCAAAGCAAAACAACAAAGAAAACAGTGTTAGGGTGTTGACAGGACTGTCCTTGGTGTTAGTACAGAATAACAGAATTGTGTTGAATCCATTCAGACTACACATTGGTCTATGGGAGTTACTGAAGAAGAAATATGTACCCAATCTCTTTTAACAAAAGCATTTTTTATTTTCAAAAAATATTTGACATACACAGAGCACAAGAACACACAACACTTTTTTTTTTAACGGCAGTTCAGGTCTGAGATGAAGCTTCACAGTTATAAACTTTTACAGGCAGTTTTAGGCGCTGAGCTGTAATTTACAGTGCCAGGGCTGGGTGAGGCTGTCTGCTCAGATACGATCCCCTCCGTTATTAAACCTGACAGGAGAGGTCCTGGGAGGGAGATTAGCTGCCCGGTGATAAATTGAATCGAAAGTCCTGGCGTGTCACGTTAGCTTCACAGCGTTGGGTCTGATACGCTGACCTTGAACAGGACACGAGGTGCCTTCACAGTGCTAAGGTTTA
Source organism: Osmerus eperlanus (assembly GCF_963692335.1). NCBI lineage: Eukaryota > Metazoa > Chordata > Actinopteri > Osmeriformes > Osmeridae > Osmerus > Osmerus eperlanus. The sequence goes on from NC_085035.1 coordinate 3,739,531, forward strand.
ATGGCCGGGGGGTTGGGGGGTCAGTGCCAGTGAGCCAGGTTCTGGTTAGAGGGGTTTACTGTATAGGGGCGGTGGGATCTGGAACGTCAGCAGGCGCAGTGTTGCTGCTCTTGAACAGGCTGGGGAAGAACCTTACCCTGCGCGCCTTCTTCTGGTACCTCACCGCCTTCTTGGTCTCCCCTTTGGCCGAGCCCACGTACTCTGCGGCGGTGGTGACGTTCTTCTCAATGTTGTTGATCATCTCCCCCTGGCGGGCACACGGACAGGAGCGTTACTGCTGGCGAGGGGAGGGTCAGGCACATGGTGGGAGCTGATACAAGGGTCAAGGGTCAAATGGAGGACGGAGCCTAACAGTCGTTAGGTGAAATATTCAGCATAATGCTTTTTTTCTACTTCTATATATATGATATATATATATCATATCATATATATATATATGATATATGATATATATGATATATATATATATATATATAAATTGTCGATAAGTATGGTGGCTCATCTAGGTTTGGAATCATTATTAGAGGTTTTGATGGGCCACTAGGGTTTGTCAGGGAAGGGCAGGAGTAAAGAATTGTAATGTACCTGCAATTGTTACAAAATGCTAAACCCGAAAGCGAACTGGAAAGAGCCTGGTCAAACCTGAGTCTCCACCAGCATGGCCATGTCCACAAACATGTCGTGCAGCTCCCTGATGCTGGACTCCAGGCGGATGATGTCCTGATGACGGGACTCGATCTCGCTCAGGGCCTGCCGTGTGATCTGAGAGTCGGAGATGATCTGCACGGGGAGGAAGGTGACGGGCCTTTGGGTTTTCATCAAGCCAACAACAAGGGGAGCACCGGGGGAATCATATGGCGGTGACACAAACCCCCCCTGAAAGCAGCATGAAGGCTGAGGAAGGACCAGGTGGCCAGTGGCCCAGCACAGCTGAGAATTGAGTCAGGTGTCTGAGCGGTTAGGGAGTCGGGCTAGTAATCAGAAGGTTGCAGGTTAGATTCCCGGCCGCGCACAAATGACGTCGTGTCCTTGGGCAACGCACTTCACCCTACTTGCCTCGGGGGGAAATGTCCCTGTACTTACTGTAAGTCGCTCTGGATAATAGCGTCTGCTAAATGACTAAATGTAAACGTGAATGGGCCACTCACATCGGAGGTGAAGATGGCGGGGTTCTCACTGTGCAGGATCTCCTCCAGCTCCTCGTCTGTGGTCATCCGACCAGCTGCAGCGAGGGACAACAAGCGGTGAGCTTCGCCAACCCACTGAACAGGAAATCAGTTGATGGCTTTGTGTGTATTTAACATTCTTCTTCTTTTTTCCCCTCTTCCCTTTTTCTACAGAGAAAGCAGGTGAGACAAACACACAACCCCTTCCTGCCTAGTCACCGGACTGGAGTCGATTCGTCCCCTCCCCCTACCTCGAGCTACCTTAACGACCGCTACCATGGCAACCCTAACACAGGGGTCTGGTTGCGAGCTCCTCTTTCAGGCCTCAAGGGGAGTTTCCAGGGCTCTCCACTGCCTTGCGTGTAAACTCCAAACAGTGCACAAGCGTGAAGGTGGAAGACAGGTGAAGGTGGGTTGAGACAGGGGGAAAGAGAGGAAAGGGTTTGGTCGCTTACTGATCTCTAGCTGCCTCTGAATCCGGGCTTTACACTTGACCCTGAAGGAAACTTGGGTCTCGTTGTAGCTGGTCATGACGTCCACAAACCAGCGGGTCAGGTTTGTGTGCTGTGGACGGGGAAAGCCAGCAACAGAGAGGTGAACTTAACTTATTTACTACAGTAAATACTTTTCTCCCCCCCCCCCCCCAAACGAGTCATCTTCTACCTGGTTCTTCTGGATGCGCTGGTCCACTGAGGCAGTATTTGCATTCTCATCTTCAGGCAGGCTGTCCTGAATGGCTGAGAACAAACGAACACAGCACAATAAGTCACATAATGCATTTAAACAAACAAGCACGAGTTCTCCATAATAGGCAATTATATCGCCCACAAGCATACATAGCATAGAAAAAATAGGCAGAGAGTTGAAAGACACAGGCTATGGCCGCCGGCAGTTGATCTCTTATCTTTATTGCTGGTGGCAGTAACATGGGAGAGCCATGCTATTGCAGTCTTATTTGTTCACCTGTGACCAGCATGTACGCACCGACTTTCCATGGTGGTTCATTTGCAAGTCAAATCCCCTGTGTACTCAACACCCCCTGAAACAGTCTTCCACAAGGCCGTGTCACACACCGGCACGCACTGCAACCATGCCGACGGCTGGTTGTTCTCGGGAACGTTTGGCGTGAACTCACTTTTTAACTTCGCCCGAACTGCGTTGGCATTTCCCTTGATATGATTGGTCAGCTGCTCCAGCTCATTTTTGGTTTCTGAGAGAGAGAAAACAAAGAATACGGGATTTTCAGGAAGTAAACATCGTATGAGTTGACAGTAAAGGAACAGTAACACGGAGGGTGTCACGGCAACAAGCCACAAAGCTTCATGCTGGCTACTGTGGAACTGATGATTTGGATATTGTGAAATGGAAAATATTAACTAAAGCATGCCCATAAAAAGCACTGCTACTTCTTGCCAGCATATTGAGTAGGGCATGAATAAACCAGCACTTTTCATCAATGTAAAATAGACCAATGGGAAACGTGAACTATCAAGGCAATAAACCAATTACGTCATACGCAGCCAAATCGTTTCTCCTACTGCTCCAAGCTGTTTACAGTGGTGAAACTGATTTGATTTTGAACTCTCGCTCGCTTTTTCTGTCCGGCTCACTGGCATTTAATTGTAATATCTAACATTTGTCTGAAAATCGACACCTGAAAGTAGGTATGTCTGTGTGTGTGTGTGTGTGTGTATGTCTTCTCACAACAAGTGCAGGGAGAATATAAGGTAGGGCTGACCTTTAAACGGTCGGTTCTTAGTGCATGCTAAAATCTTCACTCGCATACAGAATCCAACACTTGGAACAGTGGACAAAAGCGCATCAGTGGACCCATGCCAAACTAGAGGGATTATGTAACGAAACTAGCACTGGTGTATGCAAAACAGAGAGCATTAGGTCTACTCACTCTCCTCAGGATTAGGAGCAGAGAGGATGGCACTGTGCTTCTTCACAACCTCTTCCAACTGGGAGGAGATCTTTTCTACGAGGCATCTCACTTCCCCCACCTACCACACACACACACACACACACTGCACAATGTCACAAACTTGGCACAAATAGAAAACGTTAGCAACATTCCTCCCCTCCTTTAGAGACATGAGTACAATGGCCTACCGTTTTGAAGAATTCATCCATGGGAATATTATGACTTTCAACCGAGATGCTGACATCCTCCACATTGTAATTCTGTGAAACGATCGCATCACTTTAGAGCACTGCACGTCAGTGAAGGGATAGGCTAATCCTTAGCCGCAAAGTAATTACACATCAAACATAATGTGAATCGAAAGCGAGTCTCGTCATAAATGTTGCTTCGAAAATGTCTGAGAAAGAAAACAACACATTTTATTTCCAAGGTTATATTTGGGCATTGTAAACAAAAACAAACAAAAAACAAAAAAGTCAGGAAAGTTTCGAATTGTGTACTGCTAGTATTACAACAATTAATCTCATTCTGCTGGCAGTTACGTAAACTCTTCTCTGTTTGGGGAACAATAATTGTCCACTTACAACGTGGAAAACATCCACTGCCCCAGTAGGAGACTCGACTGAATTCTCATAATACTTTATGTGCGCTTTTTTAATAAGCCATTAGCCAAAATAGCAAACATATACTTATAAGATGTGGAGAAAGAGTGTTATGTAGAGGGAAACAATGTTTTTGTTCTATTTGAAAGGCTACTCACAATTGTCAGGTCTGCCAGGCGATCCCTCATTGCGGCCTCCTCAAATTGTTCAAGAAATTACAAACCACAAAACTACAGTTGACATTACGCTATTTTCCAATGACGTAAATGATTTTATTGGAAGGAGCACCCTAGTTTATCCATTTTAGCAAAGTCGAACTACTCCAGAGGCGCTCGCACTTCACAGCTCAAGACCGCTGCTGAGGGGCAAAATGAAAGGGAACGCCTTTACGCGTGCACGTGCCCTACCTGGTCTCTCGATTGAGCACCCAGGCTGTTGTCTGTTCAGTGACGCATTCACTGTCATTTTGTGTGGAGTCACTGTTTACTTTCGTAAGTGAAAGACACTACCTGTCTGATGCGTTATCTTTAACTTTGTTATCAGTTTAAACGTTGTTGGCTTCTGAAACCATGACATGTATCACAACACCGTCAGCCATCAATAAAACAACAGCGGAAGTTGTACGTTTTTCGTCTGGTGTTCATCCCTTTCTTTTCTAGACTAACGACTCTCCGGAGATCACCCACATCTCAGGTGGCTAGAATGGCGCAACTAGGTGCAGGTCACCGAGGTTACAATTTATGATGGTACCTAAAAATCCCAGAGCAAATGTATGAGCCACCTGTGTAAGAATACTACTTTTCAACCACAAGAGGACGCTATTACCTGTCAACAAGATGCGTAGGATGTTTTGAAAAATCGACCTGTCAGCCGCTACTGGCATCTTTTTGCTACCTCAGCTTTTGTAAGACTCGATGTTTGTGTTAATGAAGCCTAAATGAAGACAAAAAATGCATGCATTTTTTGTCTCTGCCCTAGAAGCTCCAATCTCAATATCCTTAACTTAAAAAGGCCTAGGTCTCTAGGGAATCGCATGTGAGTAACATGCCCCTGTTCAAAAAGTGTATCTAAAACTTAAATGCGTGTGTGCTTCAGCACTCATTATTAGATAATAAATTATCTGATTAAAACATAATATGCCTTTTATACATTTTACAATTGTTAGTGAATTACAGTTTCATGTTTTATTTAAATCTACTCAAGGATATTAAAGTATCAAATAATAAAATGTCTCAAGAGGCTAATGTGCTTTCAGACCAGTAGTGCGCACACACACTCAAGCTCGGAGAAAGATATCTCAGTCAAGGTTATAATGAGGCTGATTTTAAGGGACTACGGGCCAACAGGGTGGACAAGCCCTGCTACCATGGAAACACCAAGACTAAGGGAATACCACAGACAAATAGGATTTCTTCCATGAACACAAGGCCAGAATATAGTATAGGAAGTGAGTCACTATATGTCTTTAAACTCAGACAAAGTAGCACACATCACTTTACAGTACTGTTACAATGCAGTATTGGCTATTTTATACTATGTAAGCTCTCTTTCCAACCAACACAGCTCACTCCCACACCTATCGTCAATAATATACTTACCTGTACCTTTTGCTTGTTGTGTTGTGTGGTTACATAATGCTACGTTCCCTATTGGCTGCCAGGCAGACAAAAACATCCTCTAATTATTAATTACCATCCAACCACAATCACAAACTGCATTACAGATGCAAGACATGTCAATGACAAACTGGCTAATTACTTTGGGTTCGTAATCTCTGATGAGCTGTTGGGTCAAATTGAACTGTGCCAGTGGCGTTTTCCATTTTGACACCAATATCTCTCTGGGGGAACAGACGGTGGGGGCGAGAGTAGGACCTCATGTTCCTGCATGGCTACAAGAATGTCTGTTACATTACAGAGTCTTCTGACACCAAGGCTTATCTCCTACTTTATTATCACCAACAGCTGGAAAAAACAAAATGAAATGTTGTTCACAAAATGCGTTTTTTTACACAATGCATGACAACACATTTCTAGAGGATGAGGATGCCTGATGAGGATAATGAATGCTGCACAGTATTGCCTGATTAAGGAGATTTTGGAGATTAGTGTTAGCCTTTAATTTGTCTGTACTCCTTGGTATCTATCAACATTGCGTGTCCAGATGGCTCCTGTATGAGAAAGCCTGGTGACTGGTAATGAGTTTGAGGTATGTCAAATACACTGTAAGGATGTTGTAAGACTGCAAAGGCAGTAGAAAAGATGGTGTACTGTGCAGATTCTTACACCAGGAATCTATAAATCTGTCTCTTAACTGAAAATGTGTTATTAATTTAATATTCCTTGGCTACTAACTAACTAAACCGTCTCAGAACATAACATGCAACAATGAACATAATGCTACAATGAACTGGATTACTGGAAGAATTTCAGTAGCATTTCTTTAAATATATATATATAATACTGGAATTAATTCTCAATGTTTATACCAATCTTGCGCCAGACTGCTTAATGGCTAGGTGTTCTTTTCCCTAATAGCCTGTTGGAACAGGCTGGAACCTCAACAGCCACAATAATTTCTAAGTTCCTTTTGTTAAGGTTTAATTTACAATGGCCAGAGTAATTACAGTAAGTAGTAAAATTGTTGGTCTGGTCTTGTGTTTCCTGCCAGTTCCTACTTACCACACCTGGCATCCTCCTTTGCCCAGACACGCCGCTTTGACATTTCTCAAAATACATTTTTATAATCTATTAAAATGCCATTTTCAGAAATGGAGTGCAGTGTTTTTGCTGGCACCAGTGAGTCTAGACGAGGGAATGAATATGAGCCCACACACGTGGTACAGACCATTAATCTGGTGGAGAAAACGTCCTGCTGTGTTTCTCTCAGGTCCCTGGGGTAGGAGCCTGGTTCTATGGTTCTGGTTCTAGGGTTCTGGTTCCTGGCTAGTCCCAACACCCAGGGCTTTCTCCGCTCCAGAGGGGATATTGCCTCAAGACATTATACAGTAGCAAATATGCATCATGTTTTCATGTCGAGGCACATTGTTTGAACTCATATAAAGCTTCCATTTTTATAATGGTAGGATACATTTTACATTTACATTTATGCATTTAGCAGACGCTTTTATCCAAAGCGACTTCCAAGAGAGAGCTTTACAAAAGAGCATAGGTCACTGATCATAACAACGAGATAGCCCCAAACATTGCGAGCAGCCAAAACATGAAACATACATGGTGGAAAACCAAATAAGTGCCAAAGGGAAGAACCATAAGAGCATGCAGTTAAACAAGTTACAATTGAAAAACATGAAACTACCCACAAGAGTGCAAGAGTGTACCTGTAGAAAAAACAATCAACAGTAAAATATTACACAGCGAGTACAAGAATTTGAAACTGTAACAACTAACCAACAAGAGCAACAAGTCTCTCAATATGAGTCATTGTGATCCTGGAGGGATTTCGCGCTGTTAAGAATACCGCACCTTTTTCTTTCCTTTTCGAAAACACTGAGGAGGAAGATTTGGAGTGAGGAACTGAAGTGTTCGACTTGCAGTGGCCTCATTGAACCCTTCTGTTCCTCACCCAAAATCTTCCTTTTCTCTTTTCCAGAGCTGTATATCTGGACAAAATGTCAGCCTTCCGGACACTGGCCATTCATTTGATACTATATCTGTACAAAATGTCAGCCTTCATGACACTGGACATTCATTAGGATTCCTCCTGCGTGGAGTACTCTGTCAGACACTGACAAATCTTCTTGATGTTTTGTGAGAATCTTGACAGGTCTGCGTTGTGCGAGCAATGTGTTTCTTGAAATATAGATTGCTATGAAGGATGACGCCTAGGTTACTTGCTTAACAAGTGGCTGCCACAGAGATGCCGTCAAATGCTGTTATTGGTTTTTACAATTAAATAGTATGTTGGCATAATGCACATTTTCGACAGGAGATTTGGACTGCATTGACCTCGTATGGCTCTTCCTCACATAGATTATCCATGACCAGAGACTTCCTACCCCTCTACAGCCTGATTTATTCATTGTTCTTTTGCCAGGAAGTGCCGCTGGTTTTTCTACAGTGTGACTGGTTGGAACAGCAAAGCTCCTCTAGAGACGGAAGTCTCCGCATTATTACTGACCTATGATGGCATGGAACTTTGTGTGCCCACTGTTTTAGTCCAGAGTCTGTCGCAAAAGCCACGAGGCTAAGTCTGCTGTAGCACAGTATTTTCTGCTTTTGAACTCGCAAAAATTGGGTGACATGGATAGCAGTTTCAGCTAGTCAAGACTTCGGAAATCTGTTTTCCAAGGACAGAGTGTCTAAAAGGCATGAAGCCTTGGAGTATCATTAATAGTTTAGAGACCATTCCATATCCATAATGAATGAATCGCTGGTTTTTGGACTGTGGGTAAAATGCTGAAAAGTTGAACCAACTACCAGATCTTATTCCTCAGACATATTTGCTTGAATAAGAAATTAAAGGCTTGTACAATGAGCGTGGCGAATCAGCTTCTTATGAAAGAGGACCCTTCTCCAAATCAATTAAGCATGGAGAAATCATTACGGGCACCAAGCTTCAGTGTGACAGACAGACTCCGGAGACTGAAAACAAGCAGGGTGATAACAGAGAAGACTGGGGCAGGCCACAGAGGGAAAGCCAGCCTTAAAATCTCATTAAAAGCATCTTTCCCCTAAAGTATCTTTAGCGTTCCTTTGTAGTTGGTTCCTGGATTTGTCCGCATCGCCAAATGAAAACCCTTGGATTATCCCGTAGATCTTATAGCATCATCTATACTCCATTACCTTTTTGCTTCATAAACCCCATCATACATACAGGCTTAGCTGTATAGCTCCATGATTGATCCTGGTTTTACTGCTGGGTATCACTGAAGCGACTGGCACTTAGCACCCTCCTCCAGGGGTAGTGGAGTGATTGAGATGCAAACCTCGTTGTCTCTGTTTCTTCAGCCGAGGATGTGCCGCGAGAAAAACAATGCTCCAGGGCTTGTCACTGGCAGAGAGATTAGCGATCATGGTTCAAACGTAATCCAAGTATTTAAATGTTTGTCAGGATAAATAAACGCTAGATGGCAGTGTTGTGTGAACAGTTGGGGTTAGTCAAGTGGAAACAGACAGGGTATTTTGACAAGGCAGTGGACAGAATATAAAACAGCAGTGATGGTTATGAGCGGTGTTGTTTATTTTGGTCGACTTTGGGAGCTGATCAAAGGTAGTGCGTCTTCCTCTTGGATCAAGTCAGGCTTTGATTGTCCTCGGCCCATGGAGGGCTCGGAGTTTCCTCTCCACACATGAAAAGTTTTCACATAATTAGGGTAATACACACAGACACACTGGAGATACACCCCAAGTGATAGTGTGTGCTCGGTAGAGGCTGTCATGAACACTGAGGATTCCTTCCTGCACTATACAATCTGACCGGGAACATCTTGATTGCCACGTGAGCAACTATGTGTGTGTGTACAGTGCGTGCAGGTACCACACTCTTCTGTGTGTGTGGATGTGTGCGTGTGTGGATGTGAGTGTGGTGTGTGTGTGTGTGTGTGTGGATGTGAGTGTGGTGTGTGTGTGTGTGTGTGTCGTGCGTGCGTGTGAGTGTGGTGTGTGTGTGCGTGAGTGTGGTGTGTGTGTGTTGTTTGCGTGAGTGTGGCGTGTGCGTGTAGCAGTGTGTGGGCAGACAGCGAAGCAGCAGTCCTCTGATCCTCAGGCAGTCAGATGTAACCACACGGCTGCCTGCCTGGCCACACAGAGTATCCTGAGAACAGCACAATCTGAGGAGCACGATCTAGCCAGAGGTTCATGCACATCCCTACATGTGTGTTTGGACTCGTGACTGCAGAGGCTATACCAAATGAATAGAATAGGAAGCTACTCTCGATTGGTTGAAACTTGCAAGAGTATTATTGGAAGCAGTAATTATGTCCCTTGTCGCCATTTCATCTACACATGATTATTCTCACCTATGTTCATGGACATCTGAGAGAGAATGTCAGTTATGTTAGTGGATCTTGACTACTGGTGGTGGTCATCAGTTTGTGCCTAACACCATGCAGGTTCAGTTTTCGAAATAAAACTGCTTTGATAAAAATACAATTGCTGTTGAGACCTAGTAGAAACCACTTCAGGCAAAAACTCCCACAACCTTGGTAGCCCAGCGACCTCAATATGAGCACATTGTGACTTTAAGGAGAACAAAATGCTCCAAACTATTAAAACTCTGATAACTTCTGAAGTACAGTACGAGAGTGTGATAATGGAAACTCCACCAGCACATCAGCAGTCTTGCTGTAGGGATATTTGTGTCCCCAAGAGCACCACCAAGATTTGATTTGCTTTCTCTTTTTATCGTCACTCAAGTGGATGTACTTCATTAGAAATGAAATTGCTTGCAATCCACTATATTAGCCAGCGGAATTATAGTTTTTCCGGACCAACAGAAATCCTGATTGATCCGCTACCTCGTTCCACTCAACAAATACAAATGAGTGTGCTCATTTGAGCCTCTTGTGATCGAGCCAAACCTAGTTGGAAAAGTATGTCTTTGCGATGGGGTTGTTATTATGAAAGGGGGGGGGGGGGGGGGGGGGGGGGACAAGCTGTTCTAGAAGATTCTCTCCCTGCTGCTTCCTATTGTTGAACAATATAACCTTCTCTGCATTGTTGATCTCCACTGCTTCTCCACTCTGTAAAGCTACGCCAACTGTCCGACCTTTAGAAATGACATTGTAATCTTGTATTCTATAGGTGTGTTGATTTTTTTATGGGTTTGTCCTATTATATACATATATAATCTGTGTGATTCACCACTTGACGTCTATGACTCATGGTCGTTTTACAGTATGACTTTCCTGTGAAATAACTCCATGACTGTGTTACACTATACAGTAAATGTACATTTTAGTCAAGCTTTTATCCAAAGTGATGTATAAACACTGCACATGTGCAGAAGAACATCTGCTAATATCTTAATGTGGTGTCAGTATGTGTATAGGTGTGTATGTCTCATGCGGAAAAAGACTACTTCAGTCAAACTTGTATTAAATGTATTAAACGAGAGGTATTATGTTTTGTGTGTGTGTGTGCATCTTCTAGCACGTGCGCACATACGTGCTCACAATGTATTCTTCGACATTTGTCTGAACTATGTGTGTGCATTTGTTGGCATGCCTGCAAATAGCGAGGCTGTGTTGAAGTCTTAATGCGGTCTTAGTCAGATAGGTTTCGCGATCTACCTCAAGGCACTTGTGTTCCTGTACACGTCTCGGTCTCCCTGATTCTCTCAACATTTTCCCTGAAACGAAATACTCTCTGCCGCGGTCAGGTCATGTAATCGGAGCCCGCAGCTTTGATGCCATACTCGGCTCCAGTGAGACTATAATTAGTGGCTAGCCTCATCCTCCTCATCCATACCAATAGGCCGACAGCTACCTCTTCTGAGGCAGCCTAATTACAAGGCAGAAGTCTGTGTTTATGCGGGAAGTAACCAGAGCCATGACATGACTTGATTTTATCTTTTGGGAAATGAAATGAAAGAAAAGCAGAAAGTATTATTTATGCAAAGTGTGTTTACTGTGAGCCGCATGAGTCACAAAGCAATGACTTCATTAGGGTAGAACTCATCTCTGAGCTTGTATGACAAATTGCCATCCGAGGTTCAAATCGTAAACAAGCTTGGACACACTGTTTTGCCATTTCCTGCAACTCAGTGGTATTGCTTTGGTCTCCCATCAGCCTCTTGTGTCCGAAGCCCTGAAACTCCAGAAAAAGTCTGCGTGTTACCTACTGTTTCTCTGATTCACAGCCGACTTTAACCCCAGCCTCACCCACTCCCCAACCCCTTTATCTCTCTCTCTCTCTCTCTCTCTCTCTCTCTCTCTCTCTCTCTCTCTCTCTCTCTCTCTCTCTCTCTCTCTCTCTCTCTCTCTCTCTCTCTCTCTCTCTCTCTCTCTCTCTCTCTCTCTCTCTCTCTCTCTCTCTCTCTGTGTTTCTCTCTGTCTCTCTCTCTCTCCTTTATCTCTCTCTTTCTTTCTCTTCCTCTCTTGCTCCCCTGCTCTCTGGATGACCAGCTGTTCCTCTCGGCCAGGGGATGGAAGCTGTGTTTGTGCGTGCAGCCATGGCTACGCGTGCCATCTTCAGACCTGTCCAATCAAACAATGATTGGGAGCAGATAGACGTGATCGTGTACCAGGCGATCTTTCTCATTCTCAGTCATCTCCATTCGCCACCGTCCCTTGCATCCACTCGATCTTAAATTATGACTGGTTGTCCTCTCACCCCTCCCATCTTTTATTCATTTCGCCCTGAGCTATCTCCTTTTGTCTCTCTCAAAAGTGGCAAGGGACAAAGGCCAAATACGATTAAGATAGATCCCGTTTTTTTACAATGGACAGCGAGGGGATAGCACATTTCAGGATTAGGGGGAGAGAGAACGAGAAGGGAGCAAGAGAGGGAATGCTGACACACTTCAAATAGACTGTTTGTAAAGACTGAAAGTTGAAGGACGGGCGTCTGGGGAATTCATGTAACTGAAACCTTCCCGTCGACGACCTGTAGGTGGCAATGTGGATGCTTCCCAGTCTCCGTGGAGAGCTCCCTCTTGTATGAGTAATGAATGCTCAAAAGACCGCTATACGGGAAAAAAGTCTCGTTGTGCCTAGTTTCTTAATCCTAGATGGGGCCTTGAGGGTAGCGTTAGCCGCGACGCTGTATTTGAACCAAAGGAAATAGACAGTGGCAAACGACCATATCTCCTTTCCAACCAACGAGTTGGTATTCTGACCCTACCGAGGCTCATGTGGCATGCACAGTCTTTTGCATTGTGTTGCTTCCCCATGTTGATTGTATCCAGAACTCACTGTACCACGTCAAAAGAGCATTAATGCAGTTATTTTATGCAACCTCCTCATTCTTTCCTTAGACGTGGGCTCAGTGGCTCCAGTGTATTGCCTGGAACTGTTTACCACTACGTGAAGAGCCAAACTAAAATATAAAAATGAAAACAGAAGTAGCACGCCTGGCCCCAGGCAAAAGCAATGAGCAAACACCATTAGAATATAGACTCTGGGCTCAGTACCACAATGTAATCCATGGTAATTCCACTATAACAACCGTGGTCTGCAGAAGTAATGCTTTGATTTGCCCAGTTTAATCCCAATAATTCCACCATTCTAAAAACCTTGGCCTGAAAAAGCTATGCTTTCATTAGTTTTTACTGGCTTTAAATGCAATTCAATATAATCTATCTTTTTTAGATTGTTAGATCACTTTTTTTGTATGAAAGGACCCTTAGGGTCAGGCTTAACATCTATAAAAACAGGAAATAGAATTGGAAAACAGGAAGAATTAGGCTTAGGCCTCCTTACACACATCTCTCCAGTGATCTTTGATGAGGCTGCAACGGTACACACAGACACACACAGTATAAAAACACACACTATGCGCACACACACACAGTATGCATGCATTCACTCTTATTTCATTACAGTATAAGCATACATAATTACAAATCTATATCATTGCATTGTTCTCAAGGCTATTAGCTTGCTTCTCGGATTGTATACGTCCTGTAAACTCATAAAACACGACTGGGAAATGTTACTGTCTGCTTGTACTATCGATGCAATGGCTTTAAACCATTTTAATGATTTGTGAATATGCACTGCTTGGTTTCTTGTTTGTTTGGATGGTACCCACAGAGTTAAGATGCAGACTTATGGACAGAGCATATTCCATAACTGAGCATCTGCCTTGAAGAGTCTAGAAGTACTGCTCTCTACTACTGCAAATGCACTGCTGTCATCACCTGTATGTATTGCTGCTATTACTAGTACAAGTAGAGCAATGCCAGCCAAACAGAGCAACCAGCACCACGCAGGGAGGAGGCCTCGGGTCGTGTGTCGTACAAGATGCTAGCTCTGTCAGAAGCTGTCGTCTTTCTTGTCTGTGTTTGCAGGGTAGCTGCCAAAGCCCCTGATCTCCTTTCATATCGTGGGAATGACAGACTGCTTCTCGGTCTTGTCAAAAAGGGATGTCCAATAGGGGCGTGCAGTGACTTTTCTCAGACAAGATGACTGTCTCGATGACTGTCTGACTATCTCTCCGGGTACCTTTTGTTGTATTGTCGAATCCCCACCGTGACATTTCACTTTAATTACGACTCATCTGCATGTGTCCGTCAGCGAGTCTGCTATGATGAAAGAGTTTGTTTTAAGATCATCTGATGGCTGTGGATTCAACTAGCTATCGTGAATTACCCTATGCGAGAGAGAGAGAGAGAGTGGGGTCAAGTGGAGTTCTAGTACGTCACTTCCATGTCTCCTATCTTGAAGATTTAGGCACCAAACAGAGACACTGGCCTGGCAAAGCAGCATGTTCTTGCGAGCTCACATTTTTGTTTCACTTCATGGATTATCCTGACGTTGCACTCGTTCAAGAGCTTTTCTGGGCAGAGTCCTGTGATGTGCTGTGGTTGGTGTACAGCACACAACTGACAACTGGAATGCTCCAATTAACTTTTAACAGACTGTACAGTAAGATGTGTCGGTGTCAAGTCAGTGGACTGGCAGAATGGGTATATGCGAATGGGCCTGGTAGCTCTCAGTTCATTTTTCAATTTCCAAAGAGTGTTATCAACAGGCGCAGACCAAAATGCCTCCGGACGCGCTTGGGTAGGATTGGAGAAACACAACCAATCAGAGCAACAAAACATAACGTTGGTGGTACAGTGATCAAACTAATCCCGCCCCACATCAGATAAACGGGTTGTGATAGGCCCGGCCCTTTTAATGTCGGAGGGAAATGTGTTTGACTGGCAGGTGGGACAGCATATAAACCACGAGCTCTCGGACAGGTCTGGCTCCCAGGCTAAAAAGTCGGTGTAGTTGTCGCTGATTTTGACATCACACATTTGGCAATGCTCTTGATTTCAATCAGAGAGAGAACAGAGTGACAGAGAACAGAGGAAAGAAAACAGTGTTTCCAGCGGTCAGTTGGTCTCACCCCACGGCAGAAATGAGTCCCTCCTGTAGAAGAGTGGTCTTTTGCTGTTCAACCACAGTCATTTCAAATATTACACAAAATATCCCCTGGTCTATCATTTCAAATAGAAGGTGAATGGTCTGGTGGCTGTTTCCTTTCACAGCTATGCCCGGGAAGGTGTCAGGCAAATGCAAGACTGGTGGATGTGCTGAAATACTTCTTTTTTTTTTTACACCGGGCGCATTATGGTGTTGAAAGACTGTACAAGTTTGTGCCAGTAAGAAAAAAAACTTCTATGCAATTGGATGGACTGAAGTCAAGTAAGGAAACCAACAAATCCATCTACTCTCCTCCTTCTTAGGTTGGTATTGAAAGTGTTGGGCTTTTTTTCAGTATGACTTAATTATCTTATTATTACTTATTATTTCCAAAGTCCTTTTTCTCCCGCTCCTGTCATTTTCTATTAGCCACAGATGTGAGAAGATGATTGATAATAAGAGAGAGATATGAGATTGAGAGATATTTCCTCCGCTACACTGAATAGGCTGACCGTTATCTGGATAGGGGACGTGTGGAAAGACTGCTTCAAGTAGAGTATGTGAGTGGCTTAGTGTGCGTGTGTTTGTGTGTGTGTTTGTTTGTGCGTGTGTGTTTGTGTGTGTGTGTTTGTGTGCGTGTGTGCGTGTGTTTGTGTGTGTGTGTTTACTGTGTTCCTCTCTTCTCTCTCGGCCCAGTGAGTGACATGCATCGTACCTACCGTAAGGGAGTCAGGTGGCTGAGCGGTGAGGGAATCGGGCTAGTAATCCGAAGGTTGCCAGTTCGATTCCCGGTCAAGCCAACTGACGTTGTGTCCTTGGGCAAGGCACTTCACCCTACTTGCCTCGGGGGAATGTAAGTCGCTCTGGATAAGAGAGTCTGCTAAATGACTAAATGTAAATGTACCTGTCTGCCGGTTTACACTCGAGCACTCCCGATGCAGTGGTTTACACAGTGGCGGCTCCTGTTTATATGGAGTGATTGGCAGAGTGGAAATGAGATGTTAATGCAGGAGGGGTGCCCTCCAGCAGGCCTCGCTGACACACATACACACACACATCAGGTTTTCACACAGGTATAGCTTGATGTCATTAATGCCTTCACACTCCCAGACCTTCTGATTTCCCTTGAGCAACTGTCTGGACAAAATGTGCTGAAATCCCACCGACTATAATTTGCCCTCAAAACCAGGCTCACGGCAAACACGAGTTCGGTGGAGATCCACTGGAACCGTCCGAGTTCCACAATTTTTGAATGGACAAAAAATGCATCGACAAATTTCCCTCGCTTTTATAAGTAGCTGGTCTGGCACTGTAAGGCTCAAGTTTGCATATCGCATCGCCACACCTGTCATGGGCCAAGCTGGGGCAGCCTAAAAGGCAGGCCTGTTTGGGTTCCCTGCCTCGTCTTTGACATCATCACCGCGCTCCCTTTGGACGTGTTCTCCATGCTTCAGTCATCCGAAGAGGACGGGACGTGTCCTCTCCCTTCCTGTCGCTCTGCTGAGCAGGAGCCACCAGCCAAAACCAGGGAGCGGGCCTCCATGCCCGCCTGACTCCCCCCCCCCCCCCCCCGGCACCAACAGTGTGTGTGTGTGTGTTGGTGTGGCTGTGTGCGTGCGTGCGTTGGCGTGTGTGTGTGTCGATGTGCGTGGATGTGTGCGTTGGCATGTGTGTTGACGTGTGTGGGTGTTGATGTGTGCGTTGGCATGTGTGTTGATTTGTGTGTGCGCGTGTGTGTGTGTGTGACAGACCCTGTTGCCCCTCCACCTCACTGCCACCCTGGTTTATCCTTTGGCTGAGGCTAGCGAGGATTCAAACACCGAAAAAACAAATATGGTTCTTAAAAATCCTGTCAACAACAAACTAAATCCACACAGTTAAGTTTGAAAACTTTACCAATTTACATTCCATTACATCCATTAGTATTGTTCATCAGTCCCTCCTACACATGTTATATTATGTACGCTGCCTAGGCAGACATAGGCAGAGCAACTGTTCTGAAGATACTCTCATGTGCTGTTCATGACAGGTTATTACAGGAATTTGTGAAATTAGCTTTGAGTGTGTAAGTGTGGGTTTGCGTGTGTGCACGTGTGTGTGTGTGTGTGTGTGTGTGCGTGCGTGTGTGGGTGCATGTGTGTGTCCTGCCTCTCACGCCTCTCTCATAAAGCGGGCCCTGTTCAATACCGTGGTCAAGGTCAAGTGGCAGGAACAGAACAGGCCTGATGATGATTAGCAGTAGTCGTACTTAAACTATGCCATCCAAAACAACAGGACTGATTAGATAACTGGACTCTCCATGACAGAATGAGGAGGCCAGTATTGTTCCAGAGAAGGGCTCGTCTACGGTGCTCCAGTCGAGCATGACTCATAATAACTGGAGGATGTCTCTGAGATCATTGTCATTTAGAATGTACAAAAATCTGCATGGCATGTTCATCTATAATCTTTTATATAATTCGATAAAACAAATGGTGCTCCCCTGCTCATATAACAATGCTCCCAACAGAGTGAATTCATTTCAGATTCCGTTAGTTCCATTCATGTATGTTTAAATAAGGTCAGAATTTCTAAGCGGCGTCTTTTGTTTCGTTACTAGAAACTAAGCAAAGTTTGAGTGTAGATACTGCAAAAGGAACACACATAACAGTGTTCGATTCTGTTGAGTAACTGATTCAGAGTGACTGAATATTTTATAAGATAATTTGTGTTACAGGAGCCTGTGTTCAGTCTGTGGATTCCAATATACTCCGCAGCAGAGTATTTTAGTGTGTGCTTTACTGGAAAAAAAACAAACACTAATTCTGAAAAGGAAATGGCTTTTGAGGAGGACTACAGTACTATTTGCCTTTGACAAACACATCCATTCCTCAAGTCAGGGGCTTTAGAAAGCACCAGAGAGAAGGGAATCTGCGTGGCATGGTAGCACGTTCCTCCATGTGTTACAGGCACAGTCGTGGTCGAGGAGATAGCCTCCCTTTGGCACGCTCCGAGGACTCTCCCCCACTCGACACACAGCCGCAGGCACCGTATAAACCCGAGGAAACGGAGGTACGGTGTACGTATAGACCGGGAGGGGAGGACGGGGGGCTGAGGCGACACTCGAGGGCACCGAGGAGAGCCGGGGAGGAGAGACGCGGAGGAGGGAGTCAGCGGGAGCAGATCGCTTTCGCACGCTGCGACTGTGGTGAATGACAGGCTTCTTTTTCTCGTCGCTCGGGCCCTGTCTTTGTCTGGGGGAGATGAGAGCACGCTCTCGGCTGTTTCGGGCGCTGCAGGTGCAGCAGGAAGAGGAGCCCGACGACAATGGGAACGCAATCTTCGCCGCTGTTGTTCTAGGGGAGCGTAATCACAGTGTGTGAACCTCGATTTGATTATCTGTTTGTGTCGTGCCGCTCCTCTCTCTCTGTCCCTCCCCCCCGTCTCGCTCGCTCCCGCTCTCCCTCTCTCTTTTCCCTCTTCATCTTTGCCTCCCTCTCTCCTTCTCACTCGCGGTCTCTCTCGCTCTCCATCTTGGTGTTGATGTTTCCATCTGCCTCCGTCTCATGTGTGACTGCGTCTGTGTCCGCTCCTCTCCTCGAGTGCGGGGCCCTCTGAACACAGGCATCTGCCTTCGCATGCTATTGCCATTGCCCACCACGCGTAACGATCCTGCAGTTCATCAGAGAAGATTGAGTTTAGACAGGGGGGCAGATGGTCCCATCAGGGCATTTCCCACCTCCCAGGTGGCCCTCGTTAATCAGGTGTCGGGTGATCACAGTCGGCGTCGTGTTCCCCAGGGCCTGGGCCATACGTTCCCTCCTCAGACGCCCCAGTCTGGGTTTCATGTGAGCAGGAAGGGGTCCATGTTTCACTGGCTCATCTACAGCGTTACAGACTCTCAGGGGCTTTCGCACAGGGAGACTAAGACATGCTGACACACACACACACACGGCTGATAGATGTTTAGTAGCTGTGGGCACGCTTGCAGTGGCTGTTTGAGGAGAGATCAGAAGGGAGAGAGAAGGGCCAGAGCGTTCGTCTCGCCTCTCACAAACGTGCGTCGAACGCGAGTGTCACACCCGACACCAAGGTGGCGGCCATTTTGCGTTTGCTCTCCAGCACAAAGCGATGAAAGTCGAGAAACGCTTCTGTTCCGTTTTTTGAACCATTCCGCGCGTCGTCCCGCACATTTAGCTAGCAGTCCTTTCCTGTCTGTGTCGTGCCTTGGGCTGTTTGGCCTCCCCCTCCTCAGGTGCCTCATCACCTGACATTCCACGACGTGATCTGAGAGCGTCCTGGAAGGTGCTGAAGATCAGAGGGAGGCACCTCGCCATCTTGTGTACCCTCTTCTCTCCGGACCCTCCGGACTTCCCCCCGCGCCTCCATCTTTCCCTGTTCGATTTCGAGCTTTTCATCCGCCACACCCCACCCCCTGTCCCCAGAGACCGCGGTGCGTGCGAGAGAGATGGGGAGAAAGAGGGAGCGAGGGGGAGGCGGAGGGATGGGGGTGGGGATGCAGGGCTCCTAATCAACATCAGTTCTTAGCAACATGCATCCACAGCACGCTAACTTTGTGACACTACGACTAGACGAGGGAGTCAGGTGGCTGAGCGGTGAGGGAGTCGGGCTAGTAATCTGAAGGTCGCCAGTTCGATTCCCGGCCGTGCCAAATGACGTTGTGTCCTTGGGCAAGGCACTTCACCCTAGTTGCTTTGGAGGGAATGTCCCTGTACTGACTGTAATTCGCTCTGGATAAGAGCGTCTGCTAAATGACTAAATGTAGACGAGATGTATGTTGTTGCTGAACTTCATGTGCCGACTCAGTTTAATGGTGGAGAATGATGTTCCTGCTGTCCCATATAATATAATTCCGTTCCACCACCAAGAACAGAAAACCTGAGATACAGTATTTACTGTCATTTTACTGTAGATTTCCCTAATGTTCTTCTCGTGGCTGGGAATGATGTCCCAAAATGATCAATTTAGGATGGTGAGTGAGATTGAAGAGGCCTGATTGGCTCCCATTATTAGGAGTGAATGAGTATGGCAGCGCTGTGAGAAGTGGCGGGTGATGATAATAGTGATGGAGGTGATTATGATGATTGTTCCTGCGGTCGTTCCTGTCAGGTTTTTAGTGTCCGGATAGTTTTCCTGCGGTTCTGTCACCTCTCCCTGGAGAGCCTGGGCGACCGGTGCTGGGAGAAGAACAAGAGTCACTTACTCCATCAGGGCAGGCCCAAATGTGAAGGTGTGTTGCATTGAAAAGGTGTTTCTCGCTCTCTCGCTCTCTCTCTCTCTCTCTCTCTCTCTCTCTCTCTCTCTCTCTCTCTCTCTCTCTCTCTCTCTCTCTCTCTCTCTCTCTCTCTCTCTACTTCTTTCTCTCTTTCTGTCTCTCTTTTTATGTGTGGACAATTTCGGCCCCTTTTTCCACCCATTTCCTCTGACAAATACGTGCATAATGACTTAACGTTGGTGGCTGCTGTTCCAGTGTGGCAGTCACAGTGCCTACTGTCGTACGCTGACAACTGTCTGGGGACAAGTTAATTACCCCCAAACTCAAACACTGATGACTGCATAGGGAACATGCTACCATTGCAACAAACAACAAAAAACGCACTCTAAACACCTAATAAATACCAACTCATGTTGTCAGCAAGCTTTGGAAACTGTGTGGGATGAAGAGGGGTCTTGAGGTTTCAAAAATTGCCTAGCCTCGAGGAGTCGGGCGGACATGAAACTGCTTGGCAAATGGGTTTTGAAAAGGTATTGCGACACTAGTTTTCATGTCAGTGCAAGGCAGTGGCAGAAGTGTTTTGTGTATAGTTTCCTTCGATGAATGCGAGACTGTTTACACCCATTTCCAGTCCTGTGCCTCTCACCTTCTCTTCCCTTCTGCCTCTTTTGTCAGGTTGCCTCCACAGGCCTGCTAATGCAACGACTGTATGGTTCTCCACATGGCAGCTGTTTACTGTTTTATTTCCTGTTTTCCTCATGTCTGGCCGTGGTTTCCTAAGTCTGTCCGCCTGTCAGCCTGTCTGTCCCGCTGTCTGTTATGCTCCTGTGGGTTCGCTAATGGAACGGTTGTTGGTTGCACTTCTCAGCAGGTGGCAGGTGTGTGCGTGTGTGTGTGTGTGGTGTGAATATATAGTGTCGCTTACCATCCTCTCTGTCCTCCTCATTCCTTTTCGAGAGAAAAGTCCGATCTGCGGCCTCAGATTTCTCGTGGTCTGGGGTTGTCCCCACTGCCAAACCTTGCGGCCACGTACGCACACAGCAACACACACACACACACACACACACACACCAACACACACACACACACCAAAACACACACACAGGGACACACACCTGTCTCGCGGTCGCATGTGGTGGAAGATTGTGTCACACCAGACACATCTGTCTAAGAAGGCGTTTGAGAGGCTGTGTGCTGGATTCGGTGCTCTGTAATCTCTGGAAGCTTAAGCAGCATCCTGGGGGTTCATCTGCTGTTCTTACTGTCAAGCACTGGCTTTTTATCCGGCTGGGTTTTCAGTTTTTTGTTAGTTGTTTTTTTTTTATACAAATAACATCCCTTCTCCTAACCCTGCTGCAGTCTCTCTCACTCCCCGGGCCCCAGGGAGCTTGCTGGGAAATAATCTATGCCAAGACAAACAAAGAGGGTCTACATAAACATGATCTGCACTACAGAAATGGCTCTGAAGATAAGGTTGTCGCTCTCAGGGCATAACCAAGGACTGTGTGTGTGTGTGTGTGTGTGTGTTTGTGGCTATGTGTGTTTACGTTTTTGTGTGTCTGTGTTTTTCCTCGAGGTTTTTCCTCGACATTGACTGTTTTCCCTTAAGTACTTTAACTGCCACTGGCTGACTGAAAAGTGAGGAGGTTAACAACCCTTTTGATTCAAACCTGTTTATTGGTATCTGTGGGTTATTTTAACATCCCCCTGCTGCTTCAAGTAGTATGTGGAAGCGTGTGAGCATCTATTCAGCTCGTCTGATTTTGATTCTTTTCTATTTTCTTAATTGTGCCGCTTCCTGATGCAAGTGTCTTCTATTGATTGGCGCCACAGCTCTATTCGTACGAGTCGCTGTCGATCCAGACGCCGTCCTGTTTTTGCTCCGAGCTATGTCGGTCTCAGCTCCGGTTTTCCAGGTAGCCATTAGACACTAACAGACCTTTATGAGAACGTGAGGATTAAGCCTGACCTCATAAACCATGGTCGCAACACAGCTAGGCCTCCAGTTTCCATCATCCTCACACCGCTACGATGGGTTTAAGGACAGGGCTTGGAATGCAGATTTGCTTCTATTCTCTGTTTCGCTGTCGCTGAACATAAGAAAAAGCTCCATTAACATCCCAGTCATCTCTCCTCCTTGTGTTGTGTCTTGGGAGCTGATGCTTCGGGCCTAAGCCCGCTGGAACTAAACAAGAGAGTCTCACTCTATGTCACAGGGTGTCATGGTTGACTGGGGAAAACTTGAAAGAGTGGAGGATGCGGAATGGCACTCCGAGAGTCCTCGACACTCCTTTTTTTCTCTCTCCGTATCCTCAGGATACGCTCTGGTTACACACCTGTGTGTCATCAGCCTTTCCTCGGGCTCTTAGGATGAGAGCATGGATGAGAGCTTAATGTTTTTTCCGAACGTCACGATGAGACACACACACGCCGGTGTGAAGGCTTAGACGACGAGGTAGCGTAGCGTATAATTGGTTGGGATGTGAGAGTTTTGATCAGATATGATGTCCTATCAGACAATGCACCAGAGCATGGCTGTCCACTTGAGCTATTGTGACAGGTATCGTTCATCTATTAACTCGCAAACACACACTCACGCACACACGACATTACAAACAGTTCAGACCCAGCCACATGTTCCACTGAAAGGCTAAGTTACCTGCCTGAGAATTATTGAACCGCTAAATATTAGATTAACTCTAATTGACAGTTTGTTGTTATCTGTCGTCCTCTCTTAATGAGGATTGCTTTCAATACTGTAGGCTTTTTGTTTCTATGAACTTAGTTATTTCACATCATTACTCACAAAGTTGTCAAATCGTATTGAGTTAAATAAATTATTCATAGCAAAAATAATTAACCTCCAGGCCCACAGAGTTCTTTATTGTCTCAGGTAAAAAGAGAGCTCGCTTAAACTGAATATTTTAAGTTGCAGCGTGAATCATGATCTTCTCTGGTAAGCACAACCACAACCGGCTCTGGTAATGAACTGATGCACTGACCCCAACCAAATACTCTCTGAGCATTAGGCTAGGGCCCCCCAGTCGTAAACAGTGTACAACCCACAGCATAGCAAAGTTCAGAGGCCTGCTCAACTGTGAAATAGACCTTAAACTGCAAGCAATTATTACATAATGAGCCCAATGCCTTATCCCCCCAGACCCCTGTAATTATAATTAATTAATTAAAGTTTTAATTACTAAATCCCCATTGGTTATTTGAACGCTAAAATGGATTGAAAAGTTTGGATGTGGGTGGCCTGGTGCAACCCTTATGTTGAACTTTGGAAAATGCCTTAAAGAGTTTCACTATCAGTTGGAATACATTTACATTTAGCAGACGCTCTTATCCAGAGCCATCTGACTCCCTTGGAATAGACAGAGAATTATTTTATTACTTATATGATTAGAAAAATCTGAATGAACTGATATTACTGTTTGCATCCAAAAGCCGACTCCTAGAGCAGATGCTTTAAAAACAATTATAGATATTATATGTTGTTTTTTTTATAGCTAATTGAGCAGATGCATCCTTTCATCCTCCTATAGCTATTGAAACACATCCCTCTAATTTCAACAACAAAATCAACACACAAACCAAAATAAAGTACATGAACTAACAGTTCAAAATAGTAATATACCGTATGAGAATACAGATCTGCACACACCCACAAATTAAAAATGACAACACTCCATTTCTTTTGTCTCACAGAGTTGGGTGCTTTTGGAAATTCAAATGAAGGCAGAGCTTGTGCAATAACATAGCCCTCTCAGCCCTCAACAGTGAGTCAACCAATATCCTACTGTAGGCAACCACTGATCCACATTCATGTTTAATCCTCAGGTTAAGGATGAAGCATTAAACTCAGTAAGTGTTAAGTGTTCCATCTACAAACCCTCAATTATTGGGCCTCATTACCTGTTCATTTCAAATCAAGGCTTTATTACCAAGATCATTACTCTGTGCATAAGCTCATGGATATGGTCTATGGCTGACATACAGTAGGGATCAATCCTGCTCTGTCACTGGCAGATACTGCAGCTGTATAGGTGGCTTAGATGGCCAGGAGCCAGTCTCTAGAAATAGCTTTTCCCTCAATCCTCTTTCAAGTTAATTAATATGAATCCAGTTCCATATGCCGCTTTATAGAATCACTTCATCACTGTCATGGCCGACAGGTGTGTTACAGCCGAGGCTGGCTCCTAGGCCCCCTATCGGGCTCTCCCAGCCCCCCCCCCCCTTACACAATGCACCCCAACACGGGAGCAGTCAATTACTCAATTCCTCAACAATGACACTGTCTCCCAATGCAGTGTGGGTAATGGAATCCATTACTTAAGACCTTTTCATTGTTGTTGTTTATTTCTTTGCTTTTGTTTTCTTAGTTTTTCTTGTTCTTTTAGGTTTATCTTCAGCTTTCAGTCGTCCGTCCCCCCCCCCCCCCCCCTATCTCCAGGTTTAGGGCGGGTTACTTTCCGAAGAGAGGACTTGTGAAATTGCCTTTCTCTCTGCCGAGCATGCTCCCTGCTTCTGCGGTCCCCGATATCTCATTTGATTTAGTGTGGCCATTGCCATGGAGGTGTACAACGAAGTACAAAGGAAAGAAGACTCAAATGACAGACACTTTTGTCCTTGAGTTTCCACCGGTATAATGTCACACCTGTGTGAGTTACCTGGGAGTTCAGGACCCATTGTGGTACGATAAGAATACGTGATTGTCCAACAGGCCTTTTTGTCGGAAAAACCCAAAGTAGTCCGTTGAAATGCTTTTGGGTGTGTCTGTATGAGACAGTTGTTAATAGTTCTATTGTGAGCACAAACTCTGGTGAGTTTTAACGTTAGATGCGGTAATTGCTCGGTCTCGTAGTATTTGAGCCTGGTATAATGAGATGAAAACCCATTTCCGTTCCCCTCTCTCTCTGTCTGTAGCAGGAAACATCCTCTACCGCCCCCTCCACTTTTAATGATTTTGCGTCATTAAGATAATTATCCTTTCTATTATAGCTCATTATGAAAGCAGCAAACGAGCGTCACTAAAAACAGTTTGTAAAGATAAAAAGATGGGAAAGTAAACTCATTATCTAGGAACAAATCATTCCTCAAATCCAGCCAGTCTTTATCCACACCCAAGCTTTCAGAGGGTCTATTGAATTAGCATATTTCCCTGCATGCCCTGTTCTGTTCTGCATATGGGTCACACCACGGCTTTTGATTCCACTTTATTGACTAATCAAACATAATGAATAACCTCTTCCCCTTGGCTGTGCCCCGGCTTTGATCCACTCCTTTGATGGAGGAAAGTAGTTGGTTTGTTGTGCCAGACACTAATGGCTAGGGTAATTAAGACAGGGTCACATAGAGGGCAAGCTTCAGAGGCAATGTAGGTGTGGTGAGGTCACAACACTTGGTCTGTGGATGGCGGGGGATAAAAATGCTGAATTTATCAGCTTCTACCTGTTAGCATCAGAGCTAATCTCACGCTGGCTACAACTGAAGGCTAGAAGACCTTCTACTGCCTTTCTGGGTGAAAGAAAACCATGTTGGAAACTTCTAGAATCGCTCTGAGTCTGGGTAGGACTTCCTCCACGTGACAGATTCCCAATTAGATCCTGATTGAGTAACAAATCGATAGGGGAAAGTCAAGGCCCAAAGCCTTCCTCCAGGCCCATCAGGGGAGTTTCTCGACCGGAGCCGAGCTTGACGTCAGCATGGGAGGACAGGCCCACCACGACACGCTGAGTGGGCGGTGATGGGAGAGGAAACTTGTGTTTGACGGCAGTTTCCATACGTGTTTGTAGACTTGGAATGCACGCTTCAGCGGTTCGCCCGGCGTTTGAGAGGCATCAACTGCGTCGAGTTGCATGCGTCACACTGCTTTTCTTAGACACGGCCCTGTGTCCCATTTCGAGTCTGATATTATTGAAAGCTATACGCAGAGACTGAAAAGGAGGGGTGTTCACGGCGTTCGGTACACTCCCTAGTCATTGTAATCAAATTGAATCCAGCTGCACAGTACGTCTCCATTTGGATGATTGTCGACTTACATTTAAAAAGGCTCTTGAGACAGACTATTTTTTGCCTTGTGCATAACAGCTGTCTCCAAGTTGACGTATTAGGCTCTTGTGCCGATATAAAGAGACTGACAGAAAGGATTACTGGGGAGTTCTGACTCAGAGGCTGAAATCAATGTCATCAGCTGCAAGTGAAATTTATAATTTGAGAAGGTGTATGTTTCATTGATTAAAAATTATAAGAAGGTCATTTATGAGTTGCACCGTACATGGATCTGACCATGACACATCAGATTAGAGAGTAGAGATATCATCTC
This sequence comes from Osmerus eperlanus, assembly GCF_963692335.1. Taxonomy (NCBI): domain Eukaryota; kingdom Metazoa; phylum Chordata; class Actinopteri; order Osmeriformes; family Osmeridae; genus Osmerus; species Osmerus eperlanus. The sequence goes on from NC_085035.1 coordinate 3,765,804, forward strand.
ACCATGTCTTCACAGGAAGTGCACAAGCTGCTGTTACTGTACAGCATTTTGAGCACTGTAGGTGTCAGTGTGCACGTCTGAACGATCAGTCTTGCATGTAGAATACCATGCATACTGAAAGGCATCTGTGTGTCGGGCAGCATCCATGTGCTTCGTGTAAAAAGTGCTTTTACCAAAAGCTGGTTAAAGTCATTGAAGTCTCTCTCATGCTTTAAAAAAACTTGGCTGTGGATTCCCGTACTGTAAACATTTAAGACTTTCTTTTTTGATTACTGAAACAAAAGGAAAAATAGAACATAGATCTTTTTTTATGGCTGTTCCTCAGCTGTTCCGTCGGCACCAGCATCTAGTGCTTTCACGTGTACCTACTTCTGGTGGCTTTTAAGGACAGTTTGTCTCATTCACACTCTCGCTGGTGCAGTACAAAGAAAACTGCATGCACCCTGCCAAGAAAGACAGGCAACCATTAGCGGATTGAAAAGACTGTCTCTGAGAGAGAACGTAGCCCACAGCAGTACCAACCCTTGTGTCTTCTGCTCTTCCTTAAATGAGATTGTGCCGCTGCCAAATCCATTTATTTGTTTGCTTTGTAGCGTAGCCTTAGCTTGAGGTGGTGAGGATGACACCGAAGAAGAGATCATTTGTTCAGGATTAGGTTGTTAGCAAGGTTTAGCGGGACATCGCTCTGTACACTGGAACTTTCAATAACTCCTCCTTTTGTCTTTGGTTTGGAACAAAGAAGATAATTAATGTCTTTGGGCTTGTGGACTGTGGTTTTCCTTGGCAGGTGTTGAAGCTGATACCAGAAGTGTGTCTCTGCTTGTGTGTGTGTGCGTGTGTGCGCTTATAGGTGTTTACAGAGGTCTGTAGGCAGTTGTATATGTGTGTGTTAGCTTACGGTGTGTGTATGTGTGTGTGTGTGTTCATTGAAACCCCAACCCTTCTAAAGTCCCCAGGGAATTCTGGACAGGTGTCAGCTCAAATGCACCTGCAGCCCAAAACAAATTGCACAGTTTAGTGTCGGCTATCTGGTTGTAATTTTTTATTAGAGCCGCCATTTTCGTTGCCAAAGGAATGCCTTTATGACAGAAAAATACAGCTATAGGGAAAACACTTTACATCTTCATGCAAACCTTATGGTGGAATTAGGGAACTATTTCCTATAGTCATCCCAAGGTCAGCCTGGCCTGTAGTACCATACACACACCACCATTATTTCCCATTAAAGCAGGTTGATCCAGTTTAAATAACCTTGGTTGCTGTGTTCATTTCATACCCTTCAAGGCACACCAGAATATCTATTTGTCTGGCCATATCCTTGAAAACCTATTACTGGCTGACCATAATAACCAGTCGGAGAACTCTGCAGTGATCCCAGGCGGATTGATTTCAGAGTTCTGTGTGGCCGTGAACCAGTCAGGTTAGGTAAACCCAAGCTCTCTGTTCAAGCACACAACATAGCCAAGGGAACAGACAGGCAGTTTATGAAAGAGGCAGAATTGCTCTGTATGAAAGGCTGCTCCAGGAGGTCGGGCGTGAGGAAATCTAAAGGAGTTTCACGGCGCACACCTGCGAACGGCAGATCGGAAGGAAGGAAGAAAGGAAGGAAGAACCGCGAGCTCCACGGCACGACCCAGCGGAACGGGAGACGAACCCAGGCAGAGGAGGAAGGCCCGCGAGGGGACGGACGGAGAAAGCGGACCAACACCCAACTGGACCCGAACACGATCCAGCCGACAGGGGAATCGTGGACCATCCTCGTGGCCTGAAGAGTTCAGACAAATCAAACACACCTCCACCCTGTCGAAATGTCACAATGCTCCCTCCCTAAATGATAAGAACAATCAGCGGGTGCTAATGGAGAGGGTTCGGTGTACGCTCCGGGGCTCCTAATCCTGACACACTCCTCAGCAGCACCAGGATGACAGGGGGAAGTGACACGCCCGATGAAGCATGTCACTGGCTCGGGGATCATTAGCGCTAATTGTATGCGGGCTAATTGTAGCTACTTTTCATCAGTGTGCAGGAGCTATTGTTTCCCTGACTCCCTGCCAGTCAGTCTTAGAGAAAGTGTGGAGACTCACCCGTCCCTCCGCTTGGCTCTCTCGTTCTGTTTGTCCTGTTCGGGCTAATGATGGTCCCACAGATAGGGGGGGAGAACCAAAGCTTGGATGAAAAAGGCGTTAATGCACTCCGCTGACAGAAGGAGAGAATCGCTTTTTGATGTTCTCCAGAAAGACACTCAGGGCTCTGATAATGCATTTTCTAAGTAAAGTTTAATTTGAAGGGGGAGATTAAATTGGTTTCATCCGACTCTACTTTTGGATATGGATAAATGAGGTGGGAGTAACTATTATGCATGTTTAATATCCCTGTAATTGTTCTGTAATTTAATCATGTTCCCCCACAATAAAAGGCATTAAGGAGAACAGTGCTTAAAGTGAGAAAGCAATAATATTAGATTACATGAAATGACAACGACTGTATAGCACACAAGCTCACCATTGTGTCGTTGCTGCAATACAACATACGGAACCACAAAGGTTGTCCAGTAGTCTGGCGTGACTTCATCATGTCACTTCACTCTGGTCCTCCCCACCTGTTCTTCCCAGGGAACTATGTAGTCAGTGGAGCGATGTTTGACCCCAAAGGGGTTCAAATGGGAGTTCTGACTCTACTCCAGTGCTCTACCAATTTCCTTGGTTCCCCAGGGGAACACTTTGTTATTCAGGCTATCACCATTCTATTGTCAACAATCACCCCTCTGCAATTCAAGATGGTTGAAAGATAGTCACATATGTGCAGTCAATGTAAACAAAACAAAAATGATATGACTCTATTAAGTTAGTAGTTGGTATCTTCTAATCTTATTTTGTATCATGTTTTTGATAAAAAGCTTCACAGAGTCAGTTGTCTCATCGAAATAATGAACATGTTAAAACAGTGGACGGAATTTCGATGCGACTGTTGTGAGATTCTCTTCGATCAGAACTACAATAGGAAAGCCAATGTTGTTCAGTAAAGTGCAAATGCATTAAGTAAGGTTCTCGATTGTACTATAGGTGCTCATGTCTGACACAAAGATTGTATTTTTCCCTTTGCCGCCTTTAGAAAACAAAGTTTTCTTTCATTTCAACAAAATCTTGTTGTTTGGATATCACATTGAGAGATATTCTCATGACATACTATTGCCTCAGTTTTCGTCTTCGCCTCCCTGTATCTGGAATGAAACTCATGCTGTTCTGAAGGGTGTAATACTCTCATAGCAACGAGGGCGCATATGAGAAATAAATCATAGTGGCATTCCCTGCGAGAAAAAAAACACCCCGCCTCCCATTCAGATGGAAAGGCTCCATCATTAAGTATTGATGGCAGTCAGCGCACTCTGAGGCCCCAGACACTGACTGCACAGCACTGCTGCTGTTGTTCATTACTGTAGGCCTATACTGTTGGACTAGGAATAGAAACAAACATGGTCAAGGTGAAGGGCAGCAGGATTGGACATTCGGACACAGCAAAAATGGCCTCACAAACAATGTGTCTATGGGAATGTTGCATCGTCCTGTCGGGACCTGCAAATTCTCTATTTATCTCTATGCTATGAATTATTGGGGTTTCTACCTTCTGAAGGCTGTATCGAGCTTAGGGTCTTTGCTATAGTTCTGCTGTGTTGTACTTCATTAGGATCGTTGAGAGTTTGGCCCATTGTTGTGTGAGTGTGCTCAGAGTTTTGAGCAGTGGTAAGACAACAAGATGTGTTTCTTTTGCATCCGATTGACCTTCCAAACCCCCCCGGAAGACAATTCCCGGCTACCAGACTTTCTCAGTGTAAGGGAAACAAGAATGTGTCTTGTCCGTCATGTCTGCATTGTTCAATCCATCTATCAAAAAAGATGTGACGCTTCTGTTTAGATTATTCCTGACGTCACTTAAATGCATGTACAGGCTGCAAGGCCTATTTACATTTATTTCATGTATTATTTATGAATTAAAAAGATATATTGTCAAAATAATTGTTTCACTGGTTATAGTGTCTTGTTTTGCCATACGTGATTATATAAAAGCAATAGCTAACCTCAGGTAATATGTGGCATTACGCGTGCATGGTCTTGGTGAATACTCAATTCTTATTTCGCTGGAGGGGTGTCCTTTTTTTCAACAACCCCACACAAACACAAAATAAATATATAATGGTGAAATGTCTTCTTTAGCAAGTGGCCATGGTATATGAGGAATTATACGCTTTGAGGTGCGTTAGAATAATGAGGGAATTTCTACTTTTTGAATGCTGGCATTCTCAGCCCCAACTCCAACCCCTGGCCCCCCAGCCCCCTAGCCCCCCCAGCCCCCTAGCCTTGCCCCTAGCTGGTTTTCTATAAACACTTTTAGCATTGATAAAGAAACCTAAGCAACTCCTAGGTTTCCCCGGGATGATCATAGTTCAGGAGCACAGCTGTGAGAGCTGCAGGTCTAAACAGCCCCAGATCCCCCCCCTATTACTCACCACATCGCTCCACAGCTGCTGGGCTGCTTGTTGTTGCACGTGCATGGATGGGTGTGTTCGAGGATTGTGTGTGTTTACATTTACATTTAGTAGACGCTCTTATCCAGAGAGACTTACAGTAAGTACAGGGACATTCTCCCCGAGGCAAGTAGGGTGAAGTGCCTTGTCCAAGGACACAACGTCATTTTGCACAGCCGGGAATCGAACTGGCAACCTTCAAATTACTAGCCCGATTCACTAACCGCTCAGCCACCTGACTCACCTGTGTTTATTACTTCTGCATGCATACGCATGCCTGTGCCTTTTAGTGTAAATAAGCATGTATAGAGTGTGTGTGTGTGTGCTCACAGCATCTTTGCTCGGCCCATCCGCTGGACGAGAGAAGCGTGGCCCGAGACCTATGGAGACCCGAGGAGTTTGCCCATTACTTGCTAATGGAGAACGAGTTGATTTCCAATGAGCCTATTAACAGGGCCGGGGGAGTGATAAAGGAGAGGGCGATTTAGCCAGCCAGCACACAAACACACCACTACTGTGTGTCTGCTGGAGGCTGTCTCCCCGTAACCCTGCACTCAGCATTCAGGCCATGGCTTCAGTCACATCTCCCATACCCACAGCCTGTTATTGCACAGCTGTCTGACTGTCTCCAGACGAGAGACTCACTGTTTACTCAGTGTGTGTGTTTGTGTGTGTGTGTGTGTGCATTAGAAGAGAAACTTAAGTTTCTCCCGCACGTGTGTCTGCAAGCGCGCGCGTGTCTGTCCTGTCTGCGACTCGGGGTGGGTGCGTGTGCGTTTCCGTCGCGCCCTGATTTTTCTTCAAAACGAGGAGGCACGGAGCGCTGCTGATTGTCCTCAGACAGGCCTTCTCTGTCTGCTGGGGAGCCCTCGGGCCCCCAAGCCCCATCAGTCCCCTCGGCCTCACAGCCCCTCGCGTCTGCGTCCGGCGTGGCTGAGAAGGAACAACAGTTCCACGCTCGCAGGGTCGCCCATGCCAGCACGCCCCGGCGTCGAGGAGGTTTAACCAGCGCGCTGTCCAGCGAAGCGTCTCCCTGCTCCAAGTGGATGGAGAAACTGGTCACCGTGTCGGGAGTAGGTGTAGGATTAGACGGGGACGGGGGGGAAAGGGCACAGGTAAAACATGGCGGGTTTACAAAGAGGCAGAGTTTGCTGTCATCATCCACCATGCTGGCAGTGGGATCAGAAACTTGCCAGTGTTTTCATGTTGTGAGGAGAGGCTGCCGGGGACGTTCAAGTGCCACGGCTGCTCTGCTCGGTTCACGTCTGATCAGCGGTCGTATTTTCCGTACGAAAAAAAACAACAAAACAAGCCGTCAAGGCGGCTTCAAAATGCATGTCTGTTGATCTCTCGATTTAATGGGCCCTTTTTGGGATGATGTGAAAGGACGTCGTCGTGGCTTCTCCTCCTATACCTCCCCTGTGGTACGCCAGACTGGAAGAGAACCTCGAGCGTGTCATCCAATTTGAATAACCTTTTAGTCGAGTTATTCTTGAATCTAAACGTGATTTCCGCCTATTAAAGGTATTCAGGAGAGACGAGGAGCCGTCGACACGGCTGTCAGGATCGATCCCCTTGAGTGACATGGCCTCTGTGTGCGCATGTGGGGGGGGTGTATGTGTGTGTGTGGGTGTGTGTGTGTGTGCACGCGTGTACACACGCATGTCTATGTCACGCATGTGCTCCCATTCAGGAATTTGCAAAGCAATGTCTTCCTCACATGTGAGCGGGGAGTCGGAGAAAAGGAATTTGGGGAGCAGGAATAAAGGATGGAGAGAGTAAGGGAGGAGAGAACGAAAGCGTGAAATGCATTTTAGACATTAATTATAGTAATTAGTCTGTGATTGAAATGGACTAAAGGCTGCTCAAGGCAATCACTATGATTTACTAATTCCCTGCAACTGAGAAACTTCATCATTTAGATAGATTGGTGGATTAGTTACAGTGTGTGTGTCAAAACACATTTTTGACAGGAGATGTTTGATTCAGCGGTGCTGCTCGTTAGACATGAGTGAACCTGCCATACCGCAGAATATATATTCCTGCCACTCTATCAGATATGAAACAACTTTATTGATGGAAACATAAATCGTGGATTGGGACTCCAACATACAACGTTGTGTCTAAGCTCTGAAGATTTTTTCACATACAGTCAATAGATGTCCCCCCCCCTCCCCCCCCCCCCCCACACACACACACACACACACACACACAGACACACACACACACACACACACACACACACACAGCACTGCTGTAATATGCCAGGAATGACACTAGAGCTCTTTTTTTTCATTTTGCGATCCAGCAAGACATCCAAACAATCTTTTCCCTGCAAAGTAAAGAGGCTCCCTTACTCCTCCTGCGCAGAGGAAGTGATGTCACATCAATAAATCCTGGCTGTATTGCCGGGATGAATCCCAAACACTTTTAGACAAAGCATTTCATAATTCATATGTCGTGACGGGGGTAAAATATTGCTATTAGTGCCTTCAAAGGGGAAACCGGAAACCACTGAGGTGCAAATCACATTCACTCATATCAGATTAGCCTCCCCTGGCACTTTAATTTGCTACTAAAACAGGGTCCACTTCTCACACACAAGGTTCTGCCTAAACACAGAATTAGATTAAACTGTTAGTGTGCCGTGAGGCAAACTGAAGGAATCACCCCCCCACACACACATACACATTACGCTCTTGCTTTCTCTCTCTCTCTCTCTCTCTCTCTCTCTCTCTCGCTCTCAAAGTTTATCAAGGGATTTATCCTAACCCATGGGATTGTCTCCACTAGCTTAGTGTAGGTTGGCTGCATTCGCTCTGTATTAATGCAGGTGTGTATTCCTAAAACTACTATTTTGCTAGCTCACCAGCTTCTTAGTATGCAGTATGTTGGCTGCATTCACATAAATGCAGTTGTGCGTTCGCAAAACAAACGATGCGTTTGGTGTTTCGCGCCTTCTCAGCATGCTCGGTCCGAACCATGGAAGGAAGTTCACATTTTGTACGCAAAGGATTTTACGCTTTCAAATATTCCGTAGGCATTTTTGAGGGCATTGGCTCCCGTGTCTTTGTTTAATGTTGGCTTCGAAGGTCTGGCCGGATGGATGTCAGGACTGTCTATGTGCGGCTGTTTGTCGACGTGTGTGTTTGTGCATGTGAGTGTGTGTTCGTCGGTCTCTCCAGTCCCTTCAGCTTCCCCCGGCGTGTATCCAATGCTTTCCTTCCCTGGGGTCTTGTCGACATTACATCTGTATTTAACCTAGCACTCTGCCCACACAACCAGTGAATAATTCACCACGGCCAATAAATACATGAACGCTTCCACTGCGCTGCTTTTAGATGGCTTATTCATTATTTACATCATGCTCTACCTTCCTCAGGCGCACAGCGAAAGACCACAGGCAAATTTAAATGCAAACAAGTTCAAACTCCACCTGTCAGACAACAGTGTGTGGACTGACTCTGAAGTTGAAGTTGAGAGACTTATTTGCACAGCTCACCTCATTTCCACTGCTTTCAATATTTATTTATAATTTGTTTTGTTTTTTTTTTGGGGGGGGGGGGGACTCAAACATGGGATCTTTTGACGAGTAAATCCCATTGGCTCACAAGAAACAGGATCTTTTGACGAGTAAATCCCATTGGCTCACAAGAAACAGAACACTGGCCCTAACCTGGGTAAGAGACCAAAGCGTGTTATTTGTCGACTTCAGAAAAGCCAACAAGGAAGACATTCAACAATCCCTCGAACGACACCACCATTGCAAATCCCAACAAGATGGCGACCAAAGTTTCTGAGAGGGTCGGTCAGCGAAAGAAAACTCTGGCAGAGAGACTCAAAGGGACGAGTTAAGGACACGGAGAAGCTTTCGAAACAAGGGCACAGCATCATGTGAGAGGAGAAAAACACAACACAACAAAGAAAAATCATTCTCCACGGGCAGTGGGAGAGAGGATTGGAGGAGGGGTCGTGGGGAGTGAGGAACGAGGGACCCTGCCGAGTGTGATGGAGAAACTGTAAGAGAGAGAGAGAGAGAGAGAGAGAGAGAGAGAGAGAGAGAGAGAGAGAGAGAGAGAGAGAGAGAGAGAGAGAGAGAGAGAGAGAGAGAGAGAGGGATGCTGACTGTGATTAGGCACCCTGGACCCCTTCTCTCATTCTTCTTAATCATCTGGTGGGATACTGAGCCTGCCAATGTTTGGTTCAATCAAAGGACCCCCCTCACGTTGGTTGGCTCACGCTGTGTGTGTTTGTACATGCATGTGTGAACAGTATGTGTGTGTGTGTGCGTGACACCGAAGACAAGGCGTTTACTTTCATTCGCTTTCAGGCCACCACAGGACAAACTTGGCTCCAAAGAAACACACAAAGCGACACCAATGTGGGTCCTGAAAAAAACGTGTCCTCATATCATGCTAATCTCTTAATTCGGACCAAACACATGGACAGTTACAGCCAGGATGAATCTCCGCAAGGGATGAACAATCAGTCTTTGCTTCACGTAGCCATGGTCAAAGTAGGGATTTCTCTCAAAGCACGTTTTAAACAGGCTCTTTTTAGGAGAGTGTGAAGACGAGTTAAACAGATTATCCGCCTGCAGAGTTAATCTTGTTAGCATTCTGGCATAATTGCGTTGAACCCCTTCCATAATCATTTGTGATGCATGCATGCATTGTGCAGGGCGCAGGGTCTTGTGAATAGAGAGTGCTAATCACAATGTAGAGAGCCTTCACAAGCAATGGAAAGTACAGGTACGAACCAACTGTCTCTCACATTCTACCAGCCTCATCCTTCCATCGTGTTGAGACATGTTGATTCCAGGAGAACTTGAGCACAGTTGGTTGGTTGTTCTTTTCAGATTTGTATTGATTCATACAGTCCTACAAAGATGGATTTTTGTCATCAATAAAGTCTGCCTTTTAGCCAAGCACAAACGGTTTCACTGTTGCTCTAAATGTTTCCTAAAGTCCAGAAGGTGGACTCCGGTTCTTTTTATAACTTCCACAAGTTGTTGTTATTATTTTGTCATCGACATTTTCAAAGCGAGTAGTTAGGACTCATTAGGATATACTGAATAAGCTTGTACGACACGGTTTTAAATATTGGATTTTACTCTGTTGCAAATTTAATGACTTGAGGGAGGGCATTTGATGCTCTGCGTTGACTCTGTTACATTTTCAGTTAACTCTGCCCTTCAGACTTTTTCAAAACCAGTCAGTCATTGCCAAGCAGACACATTACGACAGTCCCAAGTCTCTACATCAGTGGGCGAACAGGCACAAGGACTGCGCCCAACCCCCCCCCCCCCACACACACACACACACACACACACACATCATCCCCATCTGACACGAGGAAAGACTCAGAATTAAGATGAAAACTCCATCAAGTTTCACTTACTAGCGACTCCAAGGAAACAGCCGAGGGAGACCGATCGATTTCATCAAGTGCAATCAGCGGGCTCTCCAAAAGTTTGATATCTATGAGATTCCTTCCTTGCTTATTTCAGCATTCTACACTTTCATTTCAGTTACATCTCCTCTCAGACAGCCTGTTGGGATGCTGTCAACAAAAGGCTGAGGTGAATAATTCATTTGCGTTCCCTTTGTTGTCTTGAGTTCACACTGCTGGCTTTCCTACAGGTCTTGAAAGGCACACATTCTTCTGTTATCATGGATGACCAGACCGTGCGAAGGGTCAGCCTATCTGAACCATGACTCGTGTGTTTGTGTTTAAGGGAGGGAGGGGGTGGAGGGAGGTGCATGCTGGTGTGTGTGTGTGTGTTGTGTGTGATGAGTGCTGAATGCCCTCTGAGAAGTCAGACCCCACTGATGAGTGTCAGTGGGGTTTGTCTTCATCCTAACAGTCTGAAGGATGAATAGTGCACGTTTATTCAACCCACTGTGAAACGTGATCATGGTGTTTCTTCCGATTATAAATATATAATTTCATATTCATGATTAAACACGAAACGTCCGCATGACCTTGGTTCTGTGAGATCAGCGTCCGAGCGATGTATATTTTGCTGGACCGACAGATTTACTTTCTGTTCGTCTTCGTTTCTATGTGTCTGAAACAAGGCCTTAGAAGGGCAGTTTGTTACTGTAACTTATGTCGTTTGTACCTCACAGCTGGCACCAAGTCGCTTCCTCAACGAGTACCACAAGTTTCATGCCAAAACTCCACCCTGGAAGGTTTCTCTACTTAAACCTAAATCTATGTCTGTAACTCTTGTTCAAGTGGCCTTATCTTAGGAGTGATTAAGCTCTAAAGTGATTACGATTTCATTAGCGTGTGTTTATGGTAGTGTTCCGGCATCCAGAGCTGTTCCAGAACTTTCTTGGGAGCACCCTGCAGGGGTAGAGGCTAAACCTGGGCCCCAGGAACTTGAGTTTGTTTTGAGAAGGAGGTGGTCTGGGAGAATCCTCTCATCTCCCTGCTTCCTTGGTCTCAAGCTGAAGATACACTGTATCTTCCAGCTCCCCGTATTGAAAGGCATGGCTCCATGATTCCCACCTGAGGAGACAGCAGAACGAGATGGATAGCAGGTCTGCGGATAGGGAGAAAGACAGAGAGAGAGAGCACTACAAAGTATAAGAGAGGGCGAAAGAAAGAGAGAGAGAGCACTACAAAGTATAAGAGAGAGAGGGCGAAAGAAAGAGAGAGAGAGCACCACAAAGTACAAGAGAGAGAGAGAGGGCGAAAGAAAGAGAGAGCACCACAAAGTACAAGAGAGAGGGCGAAAGAAAGAGAGAGAGAGCACCACAAAGTGTAAGAGAGAGAGGGCGAAAGAAAGAGAGAGAGAGCACCACAAAGTGTAAGAGAGAGAGGGCGATGAGGAGCAGCATTCCAGAGAGGAGAAGGGAGGTGGATGAAAGCATCCGCATAAAATAGCTTACACATTTAAAAAATGTGTAAATTTTTTAATGGACGGAGGAATCTACACTCTGGCAACTCGTTAGGTATGCCGTTTGATGGATGGGCATGTTTACACAGCAGACTCTGTATAGTGATTTATTGGGAATAGTCACACAAGGCAAGCCACATCTATAATTTATAACCCTGATATGGGGACGAATGTTTAATCCATCTGCTTTTATGACTCGGTGCTCCTGACGACCTCTTTAGCAGGGGGGATGATGGGTGATCAAGCTGTGCGGTAAGCGTCACAAATATTTCGAAAGTGACTTTGTGGTCTTACTGTCATCTGATTGGTTGACTCCTGAAGCCTGATACAGCACCTGACATGTACGTAGCCGGAACAAGCTTGGACTGCAGACTTAAGTCAGATGGGGTCAGATGGCTGAGCGGTTAGGGAATCGGGCTAGTAATCTGAAGGTTGCCAGTTTGATTCCCGGCTGTGCAAAATGACGTTGTGTCCTTGGACAAGGCACTTCACCCTACTTGCCTCAGGGGAAATGTCCCTGTACTTACTGTAAGTCGCTCTGGATAAGAGTGTCTGCTAAATGTAAGTCCTTTTTTCAGTGCTAGAACTCTCTAGAAACATTCTCTTTTCCCTGGTTCTGGGAATATAATAATTGACGCTGACTGGAATCGATGTTTACATCTGGACTTTGAGAACGCTGTTGTGGAGCTGAAGAGTGAAGCTGTGTTTTCACGGATGGGAGAAAGAGAGGGAGACAGAGGAGGCGGGCGAGCGAGCCGGCTGGAGTTTTGCCATTGGAATTCATCATGACGGCTCTGAATGATTTTCAATCACACTTCATCAGTTTCTCCCTAACTCTGTTTCTGTGCTTCTATTCGTTTTTGTCTCCTGTTACAGTCCTTCGATAGGAACTGTGAAAAGATTAAAAAAGATGCCTCCAGGTCACTTGTCTATATTTTCTTTTGTTTGCCATAACCCAGCAGTGTGTCTGTTTGTATGAGCATAAAGCGGTTAAACCTAATTCCTCACCCTGCCAGTCCGCGGATCCTGTCTATTTTCTGGTCAGGTGGTCCTGTTGACCAAGAGCAGAGCTAGCGAGCTGGTGAGGTCAACCATGTTGGTTTGTTAGGCAAGGAGAATCGCTCCAGATCACAAACCGTGGAGCTGTCAGTCATCAGGCTGCACTTATTAAAGAGATAATCATTTGAGCCGTAGAAATCTCTGTCGTAATTGCTTCGGTGGATTGCGATTAGATGGGCGTATGTCGAGTTTTGAACACTCCAGTTTGTCTAGCACGTTGGAAATCTGGCCCTGTTGGGTGGGAAAACAAACAACAGGGCTGACTTTATTTGCCCCCCAAAAAACTGCCTAAAAGCAAGTTTTGATGAAACGTATATTATATTTATTATAAGAAACAAACAACCTACCTATCAGCTTAACTGAAAAGTATCCCGTGAAGAGAGAGAGTTGGAGAGAGAGACAGAGACAGAGAGAGAGAGAGAGAGAGAGAGAGAGAGAGAGAGAGAGAGAGAGAGAGAGAGAGAGAGAGATGACTTTCACCCATGGTGTGCTCTAAGCTGATGAAAGTGCCCTCTCATCCCAGAACCACGAGGCTTGAGAGAGGCCTGAGCTCCCCTGAGCCGTGTAGTCGACTGACTCTTCGCTCCTCGGAGGGTCTCATAAAAGCTGAGCTCGTCTGCACAGGAGTCCCACAGCAACTGGCCTGGTTAATGGAGGTTCAAAAAGAGACCAAGAAAGTAAAGGGAGAAGATGAAGATAAATACAAAGATATCGCAACCGAATACATATTTCAGAGGGGAGAGTTTGGAAACATTCAAGATCCCAGGGATGGCTGTAGATTTGGAACACTACCTGACCTTGTAAGATAGTAAGTGAAGAAAGGAGAGGACAAAAAATATTTCACAAAGCTGTTTTCTGAAGACATAACTGTATGAAACAGTTTGCAGGACAAAAATGGTCTATTTATTACAATCTAATGTGATCATTTTGGCAGATTTTCACAGTTTTTCGCTGAGACCAGTAAAATTTAAAATAGCTGTGACCAGCTACGAAATCTGCGAACTTGTGCTTGTTACAGCTTGTTTTCTTCCGGGGAATAAAATACAAAAAAAAAAAGAATTGATGTAAGATTTAATGATTAAAGGCGGCACTTAATTTGAGAAGTGAGTATTGCCGTTGTTTAAATGTGTTTGAATGAAAATGAGCATTGAGAGTGAGCCATACTGTCACACCCACAGCCTATGGTTGCCTGCCATACTGTGTCCCTGTGTGCTGTGTTTATTAGGTTCACCTGTGTCTTGTTGTTTGTCTGTCAATGGTCTCGTTAGTGTTGTTGCATTCACCTGTATCTTGTTTGGTTTGGTATTTAAGTCCCTGTTATTTGTTCAGTCTTGGTTCGTTGTTGTGGTGTGTTTCTTGTGGTGTGTTTCTTGTCGTATGTTTCTTGTGGTGTGTTTCTTGTGGTGTGTTTCTTGTCGTATGTTTCTTGTGGTGTGTTTCTTGTGGTGTGTTTCTTGAGGTGTGTTTGTTGTGGTGTGTTTCTTGTGGTGTGTTTCTTGTCGTATGTTTCTTGTGGTGTTTCTTGTGGTGTGTTTCTTGTCGTATGTTTCTTGTGGTGTGTTTCTTGTCGTATGTTTCTTGTGGTGTGTTTCTTGTCGTATGTTTCTTGTGTTGTGTTTTTTGTGGTGTGTTTCTTTTCGTGTGTTTCTTTTCGTGTGTTTCTTGTCATGTGTTTCTTGTCCCTTTTCAGCCTTGCTGTGTCCACCTTTTTAGTAAGCCTTTTTTGCTCCTGCATACTGCCTCGTTTGTCTCCCTGTGTCCGGGTCCTCCCTGCACCTCGTTACACATGCTCGCTTAGTGTTTTCAGGGTTTTTTGGTGAACTGTGTTGCAAAGGTAATCCTCCGAAAAATTCCCTGAACAATTTTCCTTATTCAAATGCAAATTTATATTTAGTTGCCATGGCATCGGAGTCCAAAGTACTGACGTGTGTGTACCTTCTAAAGTCGTCTCACCTTTATGTTCAAAGGATTTGTCCTATGTTCATAACCTTTCTCACTTTCATAAACAGAGGCATTATGTAGTCAATTCCCAACAAACAAGTTAATCAAACACTGCTCGGATGAGGACATCAATAAGACATGAGCCAGTCTCGAAAGCTGATGCCTGTCTCTGTTTTTTGAAGTATAGAGAGGAGGAGGAGAGGGGAAAAACAGAGATGGGTCTCTTTCATCTGCCTCGCCTCTCTGTGGGGCCTGGTGCGTTGCAGCATCAGAACTGGGTCGAATCTACAACCCTCTTCATCAGGACAGTAAGCATTACAGCACAACTCTGGAACCCGCCCCGATACCCACCTCTCCTTTCATTATCACACACACAGGTGCACGGCCAACTCTATCCCACCTACACACGTTATACAAACGTCACACCATCACACACTAACCCTTATCGCCGCTAACTCTTCATGCTAAAGCTACCTTTCTGACAGACTGACGTAGTAGAATGATTCCACTCAGTATAAACCCTGATTTAGATTAGTTGCATTTGTTCTGTGTCTCAATCCTGATCATTAACTTGTAACTACAGCGTCGGTACCGGTCAGCCCTGCTAAAGGGCTGTGATTATGCTGGGTCATGATGGTATTAATGGCGAGGAGTTAAAAGCCCAAGGTGTGCAGCTACAGCAGTTTATTTAAAGACTTTAACTTTGAAGGAACCCGCTCATTATTCATCTAAGTATGAATCACCCCAGCTCATTAGCCCTAGTCTGTATCCAGAGCTATTACTTTAACATACTGTTTCTCCCTGTCTTTTTTTTCTTCTCTGCAGTGTAGCTTTTCTGGTCCACAGATTCTTTTTATTTTATTTTATTTTGTGAGAAATGGACAGGCTGTCTGTTATTTGCGCCTCCATGAACACTGACATTTACGGAAGGTCTGTTAACCTGCTGGAAAAGAGAATGATGGAGGGAGAGAGAGACAGGTGTACAAAGGGTGAGGGGAGTAGGAGTGAGGGACAGAGCTTGAAGGAGAGTTAGGAGTGAGAGAGAGACAGAGAGAGAGAGAGAGAGCTTTACCACACCTTGTCTGGCCTCTTAAATTTGACACATCTCTTCATCACCATCTCACCGAATTTCCCACCATGTGCTCTCAAGGGGGCCAGTGTGTTGGTGTGTGCGTGCGTGTGCGTGTCAGAGAGAGACATCCCTCTGAGCATTGAGTTACCGTCATTGAATTGTGGTTTACATTCAATAAGTGGATGGCGCCTACAATTAAGACATGGGGGGGGGGGGGGGGGGTCAGAGAGGTCACCTGTTCAGATCAACCTGAAGCTGAATCAGACATGATAATGCCTGTATCACCTCTCCTTTGGTCAGAGCACATCCTGAGAGATCATCGACCACTGCTCCTTTTGTTCTCTACAGAATCTCCTAAATCCTCATCTCTACTCGCAGGCAAATAGTTGATACAAAAGAACAAGCTCCTGTGCACTTCCCCGCGAAGGATCTTTGTCTGTCATCCTTAATTCCTGAACCCTTCTCTTCGTCAGCGACACTGACCTACCACAGTTCTACGTCTTCCCACCTCCAGGGACAGCAGAATCCGTGTTTTGAGCAGGCAGAGTCGGTCTCTCCTCCAGCCCCTAGAGACAGCAGAGGCGGTGTTCTGAGCAGGCAGAGTCGGTCTCCACCAGCCCCCAGAGACAGCAGAGGCGGTGTTCTGAGCAGGCAGAGTCAGTCTCCTCCAGCCCCCAGAGACAGCAGAGGCTGTGTTCTGAGAAGGCAGAGTCGGTCTCCTCCTGCCCCCAGAGACAGCAGAGGCTGTGTTCTGAGCAGGCAGAGTCGGTCTCCTCCAGCCCCCAGAGACAGCAGAGGCTGTGTTCTGAGCAGGCAGAGTCGGTCTCCTCCAGCCCCCAGAGACAGCAGAGGCTGTGTTCTGAGAAGGCAGAGTCGGTCTCCTCCTGCCCCCAGAGACAGCAGAGGCTGTGTTCTGAGCAGGCAGAGTCGGTCTCCTCCAGCCCCCAGAGACAGCAGAGGCTATGTTCTGAGCAGGCAGAGTCGGTCTCCTCCAACCCCCAGAGACAGCAGAGGCGGTGTTCTGAGCAGGCAGAGTCGGTCTCCTCCAGCCCCCAGAGACAGCAGAGGCGGTGTTCTGACCAGGCAGAGTCGGTCTCCTCCAACCCCCATATCCTCAGCTGGATTGCTTTCGTAATTTGTTATATTCGCTTTGCTGGCAGCACATATGTGGGTGTCCCCAGTTCGACAGGGCTTATCTTTCATTTCCAAGGATCCTCCTGCTGGTCCTCAGAGCTCGTAGCGCTATGTGGAGGGCGGTAAGAACCCGGGAGGAAAGCTGGCCTCTCCGCAGTGCGACTCCAATGAATATTATAGTGCATGAGCCTCAATAACAGGAATATCACCCGAGCGTATAATTATAGTTGAATCTCACACCCACCCGAGAACCTGCTGTTCCCTGTGTGGTGGCTCTAAACTGTACAGTCTGCATGTGTGTATACATGCATGCGCACACTTCACATAGTCAGCCTTGAGCACCTTTGTCAGACCAGCACAGCTGTTCAAGTTGCTTCTCGAGGGATAATTGGGTGCTCGGTGCCACGCCAACAAAAAACATACAAAAGGTTATTCCAAAGGATTAACATGAATGAGTCTGAAATAAGCAAAGGGAGGAAGAACACAATAATCTACTTGTAGGTATTGTAGTACTACTTGGCACTCTGAGGGGTTTCACTGGGCTAATCCAGTATACGTTAGGAAATAGCTACAGTGATATGCAATCAGCATGTTCTTGTCAAAAAGAATTTTCCATCACTTCACCTTGGGAGGTAAAAACCTGGTAAACAGAAAGTCCAGGGAGTCAAACTTATGAGAATTGAACATGCTGTTGATCACAACGCGACCAAGTCAAAAGTTTCAGAAGAGAAACTGAAGTGAAGGCTTTCGATTTCTCGTATACAATTCAGACATTTCTTGGGAATTTACTGGTAAAAAATTCCTGGAAGACTGACGTTTTTACTATCGTTTAATAAATCGAACATTTATTAAAATGAGTGAACATGAGCTATCCAAAACATGTCACAATAGAACAGCTGTCTGAAGACAAGGTTCCAAGTAGAACTATGGTGTTCTAGACTAGAAACAGAACACTCGTGTTCTGCAGATGTTGTGGCCGCAAGCACAATATCCCCAGAAATGCCACCCTCTCTAGTTTTATTTAGCAATGCAAAACAATACTTTGCACTATATTAAACATAGTGCTCACACAAAATGAGCTTCACTTCCTTGAATGACATTCATTATTTTTGCATAGATTTGCTTCTTTAAAAAGAGAAAGTTTTTCCAAAATATACCAGCCTGTGATTTATGCATGTGCCACTATTACACGATTACATTGTTGATCATAATGACCATCATGACTTTATTTGGGTTCATTATGTTGATTGGACCTTATTCTTGATGTGGTTCTAAGTGTACACAGCCAGATGACTCATCTCAATCTGGATGATTTATCAACAGCGTGGATACATGGGAACACAGGCTAGGTCAGAACTATTCGTCTCAGCCTACCTGGCTTACATCAGGCCCAGGCCTGGCTGGGGTGAACCATCACTCACCGCTTCTACAGCATCAGGCTCCAGAGTCCAGCCTGGGTAATCACTCTTCTAATCTTATATTAGCCTGAGAGTGCCCATGTTGATGGATGGTCAGTCTCTCGCTCTCTCTCTCGCTGTCTCTCTCTCTGTCGCTCTCTCGCTGTCTCGCTCGCTCTCCCTCTCTCTCGCTCTCGTCGAGTCAGTTCAAGTTGGCAGTAGTACTGTGCTGGGTACTGCAGATGAATTACAGTAACAGAAGAATACCGTGTGTTGAGGAAAACGTAAAAGGATACCCCAGTAAGGAAATGATTTGTATTTTCAGAGCAGACATTCTATTCCTTAGAGCTAGACCTGATTTCTATTTTTCGTGTAAGCTCTACACAAATAGCACAGACACAGTCCAGGCAGGGACCCATAGACAGGGAGCGGTCCTTCTGCCATGCCACCTTCGTGATTAACATGGCAGAATGAGTGTGACAGGATGCAGAAGTCCAGGGAGGGAAGAGGTCAGTGACCTTTCCAATTTCTCACAATGACTCAGACGACGCATTTTCGGCCATCCAGCCATGTTCGTTGCTTGTTAAATATGTGTGGACCTCGAGCCCCCGCCTCTGTCATTCACAGCCAGAATGAAAGAATGGCTCAAACCTATACTCATTACAAACAGGTAAAGAGCTCTTTTTTCATTTGTGAAAGCAATGCTGATCATGTTGGTCATAGCTCTATGAGCTGACAGGAAATTGATATTGCTTGGCTTCTGGGCAACACAGACTTATTAGAACTATTCAGCTTTCAGTTTCATTTTTAATGTCGGTTTGTTCCCCTGAGACACTCTATTTGGCCAGCGGACAGCATCACAGTCTGGATTCATTCCTGATGGAAAATAAATGGAAAGTGGCAAAATTAAAGGAATCTGGTCTCATTCAAAACTGTAATTATGGATTGAAAACGTATTTTCATCTTATTTCAGTCCTTTGGTTTTTGGAATGGGGGATGTGGGCAATTTTCGGTATCGTTTGGTCTCACAGCATGAACAAAATGACGTGAGACGAGATCGTAGTGCTTCACTTGTTTTGTACTTTCGTAAAGTAGAGCAGAGCAGCTTTGCCCTCACGTTGACTGTACTTGAAGAATATGCAGAGGCTGTTAGTTCAAAAGTGCGTGAGACTACAACAAGCACCCCTGATAGATACATGCTTTTAAAGTTATGTAATGAGTTTCTAGACAGATAAGATGGAGACTGAACAAGGTAAGAAATGTCAGTTTCCTATGAAAAAAGAGTTGCTCGCATGGAAGGTTAGTCGGTTCCTATCAAATAAAACTGTAACTTAAACATTAGTCCACCACACTCATTTGTCACTGACTAGTGGATATAATTTGTAACTATATCACACAAAAGAGGAAACAGTTTCTTTTTTTGGTTGAGCTTCCAGAAGGCAATGGTGGCACAAGCCATTGTTAAAGGTATCAAACCATTTATGTCTTTCAACTAAACTGCCGCATCAAGGTCTACAATTATTGCCATAGTCAAGTGCTCTCACGATGAAAAATTCACCTGAACTTCTATAGCCGGTGATGTATTCAGCGCTAAACAGTTTGATTGAGCTGAAGATTGACCTCGGGTGATAGAGCAGTGCCCTCATGCTCTTGCTGCTCATAACTGCCAATCTTGCCTTTTGACAAAGTGCAGATAAAGCAAATCCTCGACCAACAGGCATATGAAGGACACAAACTCAATTAAAGGCTTCCGCTAATAGACAGGACCAGTCCAATACCATTAAAAGGAGGGAGAGGACCTGCCACATGTGCACCATCCTGTACTCACTTATCACCCCGATGAGATATTGACTTTTTAATCTGGAGCTCTGCAATCGGCCTGCGGGGAGGATTGGTTGCAAGGGAGGCTGGAGTGGGTTCCACGTGATTTACCGAGCCATGTTGATAGGGGGTTCCTAATTAAGATGGCTCTTCGTAGAAGGAGGGAGAGCTGGACAGGCTGCCTTTGGGGGGGGGGGTGGGGGTTGCACTTTGAAGAAATTAAAACGAGAGGGCCTCCAGGGGGTGGGGTTGGGGAGGGGGAATTACCGTGATGATTCCCGGCAAAGTGTGGGCGGGGTGTGACGGGTCTTGCGTTTTAAGAGGCTCTCCTTCTCAGACCATATTCGTGGTGATCTACAGTGTGATTGAGGTAAGAGGGCTTCTGTTTGTCCTGGTTAACGTCCCAGAGAGAGCTAGTCAATCAGCTAAAAGCTAGCAGGACATGGAAGGTGTGTGTGTGTGTGCGTGTGTGTGTGTGCGTGTGTGTGTGTGTATATCACTACACTAAATCCTTAGATGGCTGAGTCCTCATTTGAAGTTATCACCGTAGGGTAAGGGTTAAGAGGCCTCAGAATCCTCATCTTCTATCCCTTTATTATACTTTTTTGGTAGGAAAGCAGTTAACGTAAAGCTAGGGATCAAATCAAAAAAATATAAGATGTATTTTCTAGGACATTTTGCAAACTAGTCTCTGAACCTCTCCTCAGGTATAATATTTCAATGGGGATTAAGTGAAATTTAAGAGACTGTTGTTTTATTTATGTTTATAGTCCTGCCTACAAGCTATAGCTTACGCTTCAATGTTGTTAATATTCCTGATGCTTTTCATCGTATGTTCTCTTTAGCACAGGGGCTGAAGTCTTAATCTTAATGTTAAATGACGTTTGTTTCACTCGGATAATTCAGTAAATTATTTATAAGCAAAGAACAGAGTAACCTGTCAAATAGACACGGACTGCCTCATGGCCTGACGATCTCACTCAACAGATAGACGGTCAGTTCATCATATCTCACCATCTGCCACTGTCTGTCTATGTCTTTATTTCTCGTTTCCCCCATCTTTCTTTCGCCGTTTCACACTCTTTTTATCAGGTAACTAAAATTATAGTCTATTCTTAGCTTTTACGTAAGCCTAGAAAAAACAGGTCCCTGAGCAAGTCTTAGCCTGTCTTCCATAGGCTCCCTATCCGCTGCTGGAGTTGAAAACAGGAGGTGATTAGCCCTGATATGCATGATTCCCTTCTGTTATCATTTTCCAAATAATACAGTTCTTTCCCAGGGGCCAGACACAGACAGGGCCTGGATATTTCTTCCAGACGTCTAACACCAGTGCCCAGATCCAACGTCCTAATCCGGGGAGTTTATCTTGGATGCTGCAGGCTTGTGTCGTACCCTGGGAGTGTGGTGGAGCACGCACACTGACACACACATGGCACACACACGCTGACACACACATGGTTTATCACATGTCGCTTTGTAATTGGGCCAGCGTGGGTCCCAGTATCATTGGGCGAATATCTTCATAAGTATCTATGACAAATCCTTGACAGAGACCTGTAATCTGCACAGCAGCATCTTAAGTCTAGCATAATCGGCACGCAAGAGGCCATACTTGTCAGGTGAAGTTCAGCACAGAATAGGATGATCAGAATTCCGCTTTGGTCAGACAAAGTGAACTTATACAGAATCCTGTAAAGTCCTTTTACAGACTGGCCGAAAGAAGCTTCTCAGCACAGGGCCAAAAAACGGGCAGAAGACTGTTCGGCGATACATAATTGAGAAGCACCTTAACGGAACAAATTCAAGGTATCTGCTCATTGGGTGGAACACAGAAAACAGTCACACAGTCTGTCTCTTGGACGACAGCAGCAGATCATTTCTGCAGTGGAATTAATTGCTTTTACAAATAGATTCTCACATAGTTGGGTTCTGCTCCTAACCTCCAATATTCCAATCGAGCTGTTGGTGTTTACTTGCGTTGCTGTTTGTTTATATTGAGCTGTGTGTCTTCATCAAAACCCCAACACTGTTTTCACTTTGCATGCTGCCCAGCACCTCTCCAATGTATCTATAAAGCACATAACATGGTTTCTCTTGCAAATTGTATTAGCTCAGCTCATATTACCCCCATTCGCTCACATTACCACCAACCTTTTCATGCTACACCAGGGAGAGAAACAATCACTGATCACTTTTATCTTATCTAAATAGACTCCCCCTGACTCCCAACAGTGGCTTTAAACTCGTCCTCATTATGCTCAGTCACCCAAGCTGCTTTACATAACACTCCATACTAAAGTTCTCTGAAAGCAATTAAAGTGCAAAAACTGTCAAACTGAGAAAGGCACAGTAATGTGGCAACAGTCACTCTACTAAGGAGCACGAGTCAAATAATCTCCCCTTCTCGCTCTCTCTCTCTCTCTCTCTCTCTCTCTCTCTCTCTCTCTCTCTCTCTCTCTCCTCTCTCTCTCTCTCTCTCTCTCTCTCTCTCTCTCTCTCTCTCTCTCTCTCTCTCTCTCTCTCTCTCTCTCTCTCTATCGTACACATACACACAAACTGTTTGGGTTGAGGAGAGAGTAAGCAACTTGAGTCAGAAGCTTCCCATCAGGCCTGTCTTCATCTGGACGTAGTCATTATCAAGGTGTGGGCAAATCCCTCCACCTGTGAGACAGTCACTTAGTTCGACAGCAGCTGCATCTAGCCTCTCCGTAAATATGAGCCATCAGGAACGTAACGCATCAACACTGGTCCCTGTTCACTCGAGGCGGGTACTGGAGACAAAACACAGCAAATGAAACTGGGTCTGTATAGCATTCCTATTTACTTGAGGAAACAGAGAGCATACGAGGGTCTGTAAAGGGTAGTGTTGTACTTTCCTGTGTTGTCAGGTCACAGGGCGTTGGAGGCACTGGACACATGATAAATGACCTTTTCCAAATGGATAATGCCCGCACATGACCGCTACCCCACACCTCACACCTCACATTGCTAGCCTTCGAGGCAGGAGATGGTTTCTCTTCATTGTTCACACAAGTCAAACTGTGCGATTGTCAAACTGCCAACTTGTCCGGGTCAGAGGGCACTGTGGTGGGAGGAAAAGGCCTTTGATGGGACAGTCAAGATCCTGGGGTCAATTGGCATTTGGACTGCCGGTCCATCATATTTGGCCATTAGCTGACTAAAAGCTACCATGCACCGACCATCAACATGAAGTGATTAAGAGCCATTTTAATGGAAATGCATGCTCTCTAACTCTCAGACCCTGTTTTGAAAAAGTATGGTGCTTTTGAAAATGTAATGTCAAGTGTTTAAAAACTTAAGGTGTTTTAAATAAAAGCGAGGACCATTCGTATACTGTAAGTACTATCTGTAGGTGTGTGCCAGATGAATGAATCTAAAAACCATTAAAACGGACTGGATTGTGCAAGCCAGTCAAAGACAGCTGGATATATTAGCATGCTAAAAATCACTTCATTTACCTCTATTTTGCATACAGCTACCCTTTCTAGATGGAGATGGTCAAATGAGTGTGCTCACAGTGTTTTATACAAACTGCTAGTCCACAGTGACAGGCCAAACATGCAGAAGGTAGTTTTATTTCAACTCTAGTCTGCCCTATTCCTCTCTTTGTCTTTCGTTACTCACTCTTGTTTCTGTATTTTTCTGCTGCCCTTTAAACCTTGGCCCAGTCGGGCGGGGGGCTATGCATCCTCCGTTTTTGCATGGATCTGACGAGTTGCCCTTTTCCTGCGGGCAGATTCATTTAGTGCCCCGCCACGCTTGACTGCCATTTCTGCCAATCACCCCCGGCCCTCCCCTTCTAGCCTTGGGGCCTTGCTACAGAGGCCTGAACGATCTCAGCCAGGAAAAGATGAACACAGTGACACACCTCAGCGAGCCACAGATCGGTGCAGTTCAACACAAAACAGGCTGTGCCCGTCAAATTCAATAACCAAACGCCCAATAGCGGCGGCACACAATGATTCCGAGGAAATCGATAGTGCAGCAACCCACGGCGCATCATCAATCTATCAGTATGTTAGCCCCATCGCTCAGACGCCGTTAAGGACAGGCTCATAATCTGATGCCCAGAGGCTAAGGCTGGAACCCCGCTCAAGATTTCTCTTGTCACGTCGTAAATTTGATACATCCTGTGTATCAACTGCCTCGGATGCATCCTTCACAGGACGTGTGTCTCGTCTGACCCCCTCTTTCACGTCGCTCCAACTTTGGCACCACTCGCTTGCATTGACGACCGAAACCTCCTGAGCGCTTTGTTGGCGAGACCTTGCTGGGAGGGTCCAGACTGCGGCAGACTGCGGTTAGTTCGGGAGTAACCTGCACCCTCTCAGATCCGGCTTCCTACACAGCTCTCTGGAACACGACCATGTCATGCCTGCCTCGGGCTTTGGTTCAGCGACCTTTTAACCGATCCATCGTCACACACTGCACTGTGTCGGGACCACTTCACCACAGAGAGCGGGAGCAGCTCCTATTGATTTCTGATGGTCAGAGGTATGAGTCCCTATTGAGGTCTCTTTTCTCCTGTTTGAGTAGTAATTGCTTCCTGTCTGTTTGCCTTCAATGTTCCTCAGCCCCAGGGGAGTGGGGCAGACACGGGCTGGGGTACGACATATTACCTTCTGTCCCAGAGTCTCATTTTGTCTTTACGGTCGTAATGGGGTGTGTGGATGTGACAAAGGCATCAATCTGAGGAGAGGACTGGCCAACAGCAGCTTAACTGTCCCCAGATGCCCACTAGGTCTCGATGACTTTCCTGACTGAACTGGTGGGGCTCGAGTGATTGGTCACCCAAACACCTGCAGCTCCATTACATCATGTCCTTAGTCACTTCCGTAGAACAGCGACTCACTGTTGGAGCGTGGACACAGACGCAGAGAGAGAGAGAGAGAGAGAGAGAGAGAGAGAGAGAGAGAGGAGAGAGAGAGAGAGAGAGAGAGAGAGAGAGAGAGAGAGAGAGAGAGAGAGAGAGAGAGAGAGAGAGAGAGAGAGAGAGAGAGAGAGAGAGAGAGAGAGAGAGAGAGAGAGAGAGAGAGAGAGAGAGAGAGAGAGAGAGAGAGAGAGAGAGAGAGAGAGAGAGAGAGAGAGAGAGAGAGAGAGAGAGAGAGAGAGAGAGAGAGAGAGAGAGAGAGAGAGAGAGAGAGAGAGAGAGAGAGAGGGGCAGCGGGAGAGAGAACTACTTTTTATTGTCTTCTGTGAGAGCTTAAACTCTGCTGTGGGGTCTAGTTGGCGAGGCCATTCAGACCCAGTCTACATCCTACAACTGTTTTTGTCATTATCATTATCTCCTAAAGAGCTCAACAGCAACTGGTTTTTATTAGGAGTAATGCACTTTTGTAGAGGATGTGATTCCTAATAAAGCAGAGGTAAGTTACTAAGAGAGAGGGGGGGAGAGAAAGAGAGAGGGAGAGAGCGAGAACTCTCCACACAATACCACACGCACACCCACACAAACACACACACACACACACACCATGCATGAGAAGTTCCACTGGACAATATTGTCTAATCTATTCTAACAGCATGAATACTGACACAGAGGGGAGAAGTTCATCTCGTATGTGCAATGTAGAGTGTACTTAAGCACTTTTGGATGCTGTGTCCTTTAACTGCATTCCAGCGAGAAAGAACGACATAGCGCCTCGGCAGAAAGGCCAGTTCTCAGCAGTGTGATTGCATCAAGACCTATCCTTTCTGCCAGACTGCCACAAAGAAATATCTTTATTATAACCAATATGCCTGCATTGACATTTGAGGACTGCAAAAAGATAGAATCATTCAAGGCCTCCTTTAAAGTATGTAACCCCAGAACAAGCCCATTAAACCCACCAACAAAGTATTAGGTAATTGCTGTCATGACAAGTGTCATGACATCATTTTAAATATGTCAATTAACAGTATGTAATGTAAATGTATAACACAAAGTGATTCTGTCAAAAGTATTTTTCAAATGTGTTACTGTCAGTTTGTCAGTATCCTGCAAATGAAAAAGTCAAAAAGTAAGTCCTTAAACTCTTCTGTATACTGCACAGAGGCTCATGAAGCAGTTTGCAGAGTGACCTCGCTGGTGGTATCCTCTATTGTGTCTGTTTGTCTGGTCCTCAGCTAGCCTGTTGAACATGGCTTTTGTCTGCAAATCCATCTTCAGGGACGAAGAAATCAGAAGAAAGGACTTCAAGGACTTCAAGGAACAGCAGACTTGGTCTTTAGAAGTGGTTAGCCAAGCCATGCGGTTAGGCAAGCTTAGAAGAAGAATGGTTCATCTTTCGGTCTTTCTTGTTGATAAGGCAGCTTCAAAATAGTTGAGGCAACTTGAGATTCTGATATGGTGGTTATCTCATTGGGAACATTGCTAGGCACACATGAGGCTACACTAACTGGCATTCATTCCAGTCCAGAATTGGATGTGTGCCAAGCAAGTAGATCTTTATTTAATGTGATGTTGTAACACTGCTGGTTATTAACTTTGACAGGTCCAATGATGGTCTTCATCCCCTCCTGTTGCAGTTGTGAAATAAACAATGAAATGCAACTGAAGTATTATAACTTTTAGTTATGGCTCATAACTCCTCACACAAAACAGTCAACTGCTGTCTTTCTGTGTCACTTGAGCCTCATTAAAGTAAAAACAACAAAACAAGTTGTTCCAAGGACAGACAGAGGCGAAGAGAACGAGAGAGAAGCTGTCGGACAAACAGAGAAGTGTGAAAAAAACGAAAAGATTTAAGAAAAAAATAGCACACTGTGTACACAGCAAGAGGTGCCAACATGTAAAGCCGTCTGTCCAATCAAATACAGTGGCATGTTTCGAGTTGACACTGCCTTGCACTTTCCCGTCAGGCTATCAGTAAACACATACCTGTCACACAACACTTTCTCTTTGAAGAAACACCTTTTATATTAAATTAGCTTGTCTTGACATTGACGTAAGCTTTTTCCACACTAATATGAGTTTTGAGGCCTAGAAAACAATTATTTTCAGATGCATACATGATTCAGTTTTTTTCAGTTTTTCTATTCAGTATGTATGTACGTAAAACTGTGTCCACTTTCAGGCTTTTATTAGTATCTGTAATATCCCATAATGCCATTCCAGGGGTAGTAAGGTCAGGAAGTCCACAATATTCCCGTGGTGTAAAAATTCGGAAGGAAGATAAAATGGTGTCTCATAACATTGTTCTTTTCACCTCCTCAGAGCCCTATAAAATGTTTTCCCATGTTTTTCACAGATCGAATCAAATTTGATGTGAGTTTTTGTACAATGGAGGCAATATCCCTTTTCCATTTTTGACAGATTATTTTTGGGCAAAAAATATATGACAGCATTTGCTGTCTAATAAGAGACCAGACCAACTTATCTGACACCAGTCTGATTGATTTCCCGTCTTGTCAAGGTGATAAATGGTTGTAATCAACAATTTCTGACTTATTAATCAGAGTAACAGTGGTGAAACTGATCGCGAGATACAGTCTGAGTGTGTCTGAGTGTGTGTGTCTGAGTGTGTGTGTCTGAGTGTGTGTGTCTGTGTGCGTACATGTGTATGTTTGTATGTGTGTGTGTACCCTGTATGTGTGCTTGTGTGTGTGCGTGGAACGAGTGTGTAAACAGCAGCATTGTAGCTCAGGATGTGGGCTCCTTGTGCCACACTGACCAAATGTGTTTGTAAATAAGGTTGTTATGGTGAATGACGTGTTCAACATGATTTGTTCTCCAAACTAATGCAGGTGGTCTTGAAAGATATTGGACCAAGGTTCTAAATTTTTTTCATTTCTCCTACTCATACTTGTGTATGACCAACATTAGGTCCTGAAAATGTTGTGATTGTTTCAAAGAACACTTTCGAAAACTCTGTGAAAAATATCTCATCTTTAATGACTATGTGCTCGTTGATAACACCGGATGAACCTTAACAACCTAACAACCTTTACACAGCTATGTTGTTTTAGTTGTAGGCCTGCACCAAAGTTTCACAAAGCTATACTATGAAATTGACCTCTTCTCTGTGCTGCAGGCACAAGATAGACTGCTGAATCCTAATTGGCTCCTTTCCCCTCCTTGCTGTGACATTTGGGTGGCCAGTCTCCTCAGTAACCGACCTGTCAATCTCTCGTACAAGCTATTCAAGCAGCAGTGCCCTGTCCTCTCTTGGAGATAAAAACCTTTTAGCATTAGCTTAAAGGCCTTTCTGCCTCCCCATTTTTATATATATTTTATTTTATATTTAAATTGTTGTATTCTTAGATTGTTTAGTTCTTAGAAATAGTTGAACTTTTGTACTTTTACCTAATTTAAGATCTGTATATGTTTAGTGTTTTGCACCTCCCTGCCACAGTAAATTCTGTGTTTGTATAACATACATGGCGAATAAACTGATTCTGATTCTGATTCTGATTCACCCTCTGACTGAACATGTGTGCTGTCACACAAATCAGAGCCACTGGATTATTGAACGGTGTAGATTTGTTGTTTTGACAATGCAGATGTGTTTTTTTTTGGTGTGTGGATTGGACAATCTCTGGGCTCAGACTGGGGGGGGTTCACACATGTCCATCTAATGAAGAATGTAGGTGGACACATTCAGTCGCTTCAAAAGAGAGGGGTGAAGGTCTGGCGTAAAAGAAAAATGTGCAGAGAAGAAGAAGAAGAAGAAGAAGAAGAAGAAGAAGAAGAAGAAGAAAAAGAGGTCAGAGCAAAATATGTAAGGAAAGGTATTCTGGTTGCAGAGTAGTTTAACAGTTGTCTAATCCTTATCTAGGGAGTGTGCTAGATACCATTTCCGAATAGCGAATGAATTCAGGTTGAAATTTGAGCCAAAATTGAAAAAACGTTGGGTTTCGGATGTTTTGTACCATGTCAAGTACATACTGTCTTACCGTATGGTGTAGCACAACACTGTTTGTAATTAACTGTGACCTCTGAGGTAAGTGGAGATTGTTGTATAGTTTCTAGTCATGGGATGTCAGCCATCTGGTGCCTTCAGGTGGTTTAAGTCTTAACTGTTATATCAAGAAGCACATACACGCATAAAGAATTTATGAATATGGTCCCCCAAGGTGTTGCTATACGCGAGATAATCTTCTCCATCTCGGTGTCCTAAATGTTTCAGGGGTGGAAAGGATGAAATGATGGAGCATTTTGTCCTGTTATCCACAGGAATTAAAACCTGGCCATCTTGAAGAACAGGTGCCAGGGACTAACAGAGCGGCCATTTTGTCTCTGCTTTGACCATCTGTGCACCTGGCAGGCTTCTACAGCCACTGCTGTGCCGAATGGAAGTTGAGACATTTAGACAGACGTGTGTCCTTGACTGGATGAATAATTCAATACATATGCCATGGACCAAATGGGTGACAGAGGCTCTTGATTGGCTGAAGCAACCGTTTTCCTCCAGGTCTGACAGTGTGGTGTGGCTTAGATCAAAGACAGAAAATGGCTAAGCAGTCAGACGAAATAAGAGGAAACTGGAGACTTTGTTCTGAAACGGTTGACTATACAGCTATCAAGGAATATTAAAAGTTTCAATCCCCCTCTTTACTCTGTTTTCATCACCCAATCATATCCTTCCATCTCAGACACTCCACACACTTTCTCTTGGTTTTTATCTTTCCTATTAAAGGAAATGCAGAACTTGGCCTTAGAATTCTGGCCAAATTATCTTCCAGGACCAGCACTAATTGGAGGCATTCATTTTCTGGTCATTAGTGCCACAGAATACAACAGGAAACACAAGGGAGAATGATTTGGTGAAGTAAATGAGGATTTAGATGCATTGAAAGTGATCAGGGAGCTCATTGTTCCTTACATTGTTCATTCTCCAGTCCAGTCATGCCTGCATGACTCTGTATGTCTGTCAGCCAATCTTAATTAGTGAACTGGGTTTTTCTAGAAAATACATGAAAAATGTAGTTATTGTGAACTCTCTGATCTTTTACATTTCATATCAGAGCTAATTTTGTCAGAAAAGTTTCTCTTTTTTTTCCTCAGGTCAACTCAAGTTTAAGAAAGAGAAGTAAGTGTAGTATTGCCTTTCTACAATGAGCAACACTTACACCAACCATCACGTTTTAGTCAAGCGCGATTCGCTGGCCTTTTACTCCTCCTCTCTGCATCAACCATGGCATGGATAATAGTACATGACATCTTCCTTCTTCCTCCTTGGAAGCCACCATCACACCAGAGAGTTGGTGAGTGTGTAACAGAGGCAGAAGAGTTAGTTTGAGCCATGCTGTGTTTCCATTTGCTCCGGGTCACTCTGTCTCTGTCCGATGCCTGACCGTGGGAGAGCCATGTTATTTCTGCCACCTATGGGACATCTAAACCACCATGCCCCCCTAACTCAGCATGTCTCTCCCTGTGAGTTTGACGGTGCCTTCAGGGTTTAAAGAAAATGTCAACGGGCTGTCTCGATACGAGTTGTCCTGTCCTCTACACATGCACAGTATCGAAGAACCCATCTGCTGGGTGTCGTTATTTGTCTTCGAAACCAGTTTCAATCAGATGCTGCCAATAGATGTGCTACTGTGTTTTCAACATTACTACTATCCAGTCACCTCTATAATACAGATACTAGTAGCCTGTTTTAATTGGGTTCAGATATAAATCATTGTGTACATCTGTAATAATACATTGCATTGACCTATGTTAAATGTTTTACTTTAATGGTGAAAATGCATTTCTTTTGATAGGTCAAGGGGGGTCGCCTGAGTAGAAAAGTTTGGGGAAAACTTACCCAAAACTTCCACAGCAAAGACTGGGTCATACCTACAGGAGTCTGGGGAAAACTGACAGCACAGATACACTAAAAACAGATTGCCTCCTCCCCTTCTCAGTCCTATCGGTTCAAACACAACACACGAGACGCCCGTATCTCCCTTTTATCTCTTCCCTCGTTCTTTACTTCTCTTCTCTTGGCTTCCATCTGAGATTAATTTCGGATTCTTTCATTGTCTTTTTATATCCTTCCTGTCTCGGTCTCTTGAGAGAAGAGTTTGCGGCGATCAAAATGTAACATCCCAGACGCCTTGACGATTACATCAAGACGCCTTTCTGTGGCCATGAGCAATCTAAGTTGATCATGGTTTCGTTTGAGGGAGACAGAAAAGCGTGTTTCAGAGCTTTAAAACGGTATCGTCCTCAATGGCTCCATCTATTTCTAACTTTTTTG
The DNA here is from genome assembly GCF_963692335.1 of Osmerus eperlanus. NCBI lineage: Eukaryota > Metazoa > Chordata > Actinopteri > Osmeriformes > Osmeridae > Osmerus > Osmerus eperlanus. The sequence goes on from NC_085035.1 coordinate 3,796,843, forward strand.
TTGGTGCATAATTACTTCCTTAGATATCAAGATTTAAAGTCAAAGGTTTGTGCCACTAATATACCCATCACTATTGGACAAACAGGCTTTTGAAAAGTGCAATCCAAAGATTCAGCATGTACAACAACATGTGAATCACCTGAACTTTAGCCTACGATGACAAGATGAATGTTGAATGAATTACCACCATCAAGCTTCATTAAGTGTAATTACTTTTTTTACGGATGGCTGAAAACACTATATGAAAATAATATTTGCATTTTTCATGGAGCTTCATCTGGGAAAAGCTCCAGCAGCTCTTTTATACGGTTTCTCCCTTCCACATTTACATGACGGGGGATTTTATTATACCTTATTTATCATGTCGTTGAAATCCAGGTGCTGCCAATTTCTGACAGAGCCGATGTGACCTTGTATTGTTCAGAAAGACTGATTTGAATGTGAATGCCGCCCCATGTAGCCACCCACACTGTTTCCCATTGTATGATCTGGATGACGTCATCACCCAGCTGTCACCAGTCTGAGATGACTGAGATGACAGCGATGACAGGAGAAAAAGGAGCGTGAGGCTTGTCGGTATCATGATCAGACTGCCCTATGCCCTCTTCTTGAACAGACAAGCTCAACACGTTCAGACCAGGATTTCCCATGACACTCTGGTTTCTTAGTTTTGGAGCAGATTGAAGAACTTGCATAATTACATTTACATTTAGTCATTTAGCAGACGCTCTTATCCAGAGCGACTTACAGTAAGTACAGGGACATTACCCCCCGAGGCAAGTAGGGTGAAGTGCCTTGCCCAAGGACACAACGTCAATTTGCACGGCGGGGAATCGAACTGGCATCCTTCAGATTACTAGCCCGATTCCCTAACCGCTCAGCCACCTGACTCCCACTCTAGCTATAATTAGAGCGTGAGAAGTGTTTTTGTGGCTCTCTTGTAACTTGAGATACCACAGCGAGGTGTCCAGTTAAACACCTGTTAAGCAAACAACCAATCAAATCAACATATGGCGAGCAATTAGTCACATGACAGTTTTTTATTAGCGGAGTGGAACAATGTGAAGTGTGTCTCTGCGACATGCCTCCTGCTGTCAGTCAGTGTGGAGTTTTATCATTTATGGTGGCATCTGTGCCACACGTACCTGCCAGGACATTGAGTGTGGCAAAACAAGGACATGCTAAGGAGCTCTGGTGACAGGGGGAGCCCAACAACTTTGACAAGTTACGATCTGTTGTTTTGGGATTCCAGTCAGATTAAGTCTGTATCTGACATTCATTCGGTTGAGCTCCAATTCACCTACACCTATTTCAGAGCTGACCTTTGCAAGCAGTGGCATGTTTATAGCCATTGTGGATGATACGGTCATGGAATATGGTCCTGATTCAGAGGAAGTTAACTTATTTGTTCGGAATGCTAACAGAGGTGTGAAAGGCATTTATTGACCCAGTTCCAGATAAACTTATCTCTCTCATTTCCCTTTGATCAATTTAGACATAATACCATGCGACTCCTACAAAAATGTATATCCTATAACCGCAAATGTAAGGCTGCATTTGAGACTGACGCTTCAAACTTTTTGCACATTAGTTCTTGAAATTGAAATATACTGAAATCCATTTTTAATTTACATGAGGCCCATGTGAAATGTGTGTTCTGCTAAAAATGATGCAATTGAATAACCCATTACAGTTTTGCTTCCCTAATGCATTATGATTATTTACCATAGAGGGATTATGCTGTACACAAGCTCATTTTTCTGCCGATACACACCATTGCCTTAGATGACAAATTTCAAATCAAATCAAATTTATTTGTATAGCCCTTTTTACACGCAAGCATGTCACAGAGGGCTTCACATATGCCCATAGAACTGCCCCTCAACCAACCTAAACCCTCAAGGAAGACAAGGAAAAACTCCCAAAAAACTCTCAACAGGAGAAAAAAAATAAAAAATGGAAGAAACCTTGGGAGGAGCAATTCAGAGAGGGATCCCCTCCTCCAGAGACGGTTGGTGGGAGAGAGGAGCAGAACACAGGCTAAACATAGTCATACAGTGTCGATGGGTTTTTAAAACACCAAAATCCATTATTCAACTTTATAGATGTAGGACAGGACCGGGAGACTCGCGACCAGGTCCAGCGTTGGCTGACCGACGACCAGGCAGGTGCTGACAACTCAAACCCCCCACACCACAAGGGATGTGTGTGGGGGGGGACAGAGAGAGGAGAGCAGGGATTAGAGAATGCCAGGAGCAGCTAACAGTTACAGTCATAATAGAATGAGATCCCCACCGGTCAAGTGTGGACTGGTGCAGCAATTTAACAGAGCAAAAAAGGGGAATTTGATGCAACCCCACACACCAAGACAGCGACAGCCCCCCTCATTTGGAACACGAAATCTGTTCCAGGGGAAGAGAACTCTAAAATAAGTTATACTTAAAGAATAAGGATGGAAACAACCCGTTTCATTACATTTCACTCCATAAGCACAGGATCTCCCCCTTAATCAGGCTCACATCGTACAAAACCCCTTTAGACTCATTATTTAGTTTTTCATTAGTCCATGGTACCGTGGTCATCAAGTATCGAAGTTTTCTCTATTTTGTATGTCTTCCATGCTTAGCCGTGGGGCTTGTCTGCGAAGATGCCCATAGGACAGTGTGCCTATAAACAGTCTCCGCAAGTGACGTGAGGTCAGTCCCCCTGTAGAGAGAGGAGACCACAAGTGGGGGAAAAAAAACCCACCTACCTTCATTTCCCATCTTTCAGCATTAATTAATAATGCTGGCTAATGTTGGCTGCGGAGGTTGAGGGAAGGGTGATAAGGTGATACGGTCGATGTTTAATCACAGTCTATAAACCATTGGATTTTTCTTCACCAAGGCCAGTGTGATCGGATCTCCTCACAGGCTTTTGTGTCCTTTGTGATTTCTTGTAATTTACAGAACAAATCAAAAGACGATGCCAAAAATCTCTGAAACCCAATTTTGGGAAGCCTCAGGGGCACAGAACACGGACCTTCATTACATACCGAGAATTTGGTCGATTAAGGAAGAAGGCATTTATTCTGTAATGTTATACACGATCGTGAGTGTACAGCCCAAAATAAAACTAGGATTTCCCCTAAGAATTATAACTATGGCAACAGACTAAGCCTGTTAGTGATGACACAGCTGTAACTGTTGCTGCCTTGTTTTACAGCTACACTGCAGCACTGATGATGAATGAATGAAGGCGAGACCATGTTAGCACACAACCATACACACCTGAGATTACAAAGTTGAACCATGAAACAGAGCTGAACCAAGTTCGTTTGGATGCTTTTGTCATGAGAGGAGACAAGAAAATCTAAGCTTAATTCCTTTATCTGTGGCTATGGCTACGAATCCAACCCACCATGGGATTTGCCACCGTCAAGAACTGTCTTCCTGCAATATTTATGAGCCACCGACTGAACAAAACGACATAAAAAAGTTGATTTCTTTTGATACTGCGTCTGATCTTTGAATACTTCCCAGCAAATTAGCTGGCTAGACAACCTATCAGTGTTTGTTTGTCACCCTGTGTTGTTTTAACTAAGACCGCGATGGAATTAAGGCAAGTTAGCAGACGCTTCCGACATCTGGTCTGTTGGTTTGAACCATCTTTTTCATCCGCAAGGTTAGATTTTAAAACATAAAGTCCTTGGACAGAGCAAGACCAAAGCAACATTTGTTCTTGATGTCCACTCAGCTCATTTGATATTATTTATTTATGTATGTTCACCGAGATATCTGAATAAACTTTGCCTGGCCTCATTGAAAGAGCTTTGAATGCAGACAAAGTTGGAACTCAAAGACATTATAATAGGAAATTGGGTAAACTCCGTCGGGTGCCGTTTAAAGACATCTCACACTTTCCCAGCAATTACATAGAGGGAATGCAAATTGAACTGATTGAACGAAAAAAAGGAAAAACAACGTTTTTGAAGATTGGCCTCATGCTAGGCTTCGCCTGCACACCTCAAAGAGAGAAGGGACTCTGAATACCAGAACAGCGTGAAATAGGACTATTCCTTGGGAAGTACACGCAGTAAAGGCAAAGTTGAAAGCCACCCGAAAGTATGTTTGCCCCCCCCCTCTCCTTAACTTCCCCTCTTGTTTGAATTTGAAAGGGTTACCAGGGAATTTCAATGGTGTCTGGGAAAACAGCTCACAGTTACCCTTGAAGGAGATAAACAGATTTGACGTCAGCGGAGTCATCTATTCTCAGCAGACAGAATGCTGTCTCAATGAGCTCCAACAACAGATGAGGTCAGGCAGACAATCAGACAGACTTAAACAAAGAATTGCTACTGTCAAGTTTGCCAAGCTTGCTTTTATGACACTATGACAATGTGCAAAATTATTTGCGTTGTACACATATTTTTGGAATAAACTATTTGTCCTGGCTCTCTCTCCTCAGTGCTTCTTCTCTGTGAATACCAAGCCAAGGAAGATGGCTGGTTAGCATTGGATTCAGGCTTCCAGTTTGTCACCAGTAGTCCATGAATTAGCCTCCCAGCTGCCTTGCTTAAACCCACCATGCTCATAATTCATCAACATTTTCATCAGTTAAAATCGTGCTGTTTCGAAAGCACTCCTAATTTGTTTGCCTGCTTCGTCTGATGTGCTTACATCATTAGTTTCTCTCTTTTTTTTTGCCGTAGTTGACAGTGTGATCATTTGATCAGAGCCCTGAGGGGGTTGGAAATAGGTTAACAAGTTCAGATCTAATCCCTTCATGTGACACTTTCTTTCCCTTCCAGAATGTACAGGAGCAGCCGAATGATTGATGATGACGCAAGCTCATTCATCAAATGTCTGATGTTTCTGTTTACTTTGCAGTCCAAGTGTGCGGTTTTCAGATTTACCTCAACTATTGTAAAAGGTAATTAGAACATGTTTAATGTTGTGCATGCCAAACATCTGCTGAGAAATTCAAACGTAGATAGATGATGCTCTGTGATTGATGGATAAGCTCGAGAATATGACGTTCAGAAGTAAAACTTGGGTACTTGATTTATGAATCTGATTTAATGGGATGTGTAAACAAAACATACAGCAGCATATTGAACAAGAGTTGCTTCATCATACAGTTTCAAAAACATTGGGGGTTGAAAGCTTTACCTCCTCTCTTTCTCTTTCTCTTTCTCTTTCTCCTTCCCTGTTTCTCTAACTGCCTCCCTTCATTCATTTATGTCTCTCTAGCCTACCTGTACCTGTATCACCCTCTCTCCCTTGTCTCTCTCCGTCTCTCTCCTTTGTCTCTCTCTCTCCCTTGTCTCTCTCCCTCTCTCTCCCTTGTCTCTCTCCCTCTCTCTGCCTTGCCTCTCTCCCTCTCTTTCCCTTGCCTCTCTCCCTCTCTCTCCCTTGTGTCTCTCCCTCTCTCTCCCTTGTCTCTCTCCCTCTCTCTCCCTTGTCTCTCTCCCTCTCTCTCCCTTGCCTCTCTCCCTCTCTCTCCCTTGTCTCTCTCCCTCTCTCTCCCTTGCCTCTCTCCCTCTCTCTCCCTTGCCTCTCTCCCTCTCTCTCCCTTGCCTCTCTCCCTCTCTCTGCCTTGCCTCTCTCCCTCTCTTTCTCGCTCTCTCTTCCTCTGTCCGTCCATATCCCTGTCTTTGTCGTGTTCACCTTCCGGTTCAATCCTGCCGCCATCCCTCCTCTTCGACGTGCCAAGTCACTTACATGAAGGGCAGGATCTGTCCTGACGCTTTTAGCTCCCCTTCTGTTTTCGAACAGACGGGGAGACCGAGGAGATACACACAGGGTCCATTTAACCGTCTTCCAAACCCACTCTCACACACACTCGCCTCCTCTCACACAGCAACACATTGCGGAATAAAAACGTTCTGGGTTTGATCCTTGATCCCGTTACACTTTCTTGCCGCCATGCGTGAGTCGCTTGGGATAATAAAGCAGCGACTGAGAGAGCGCTTCAAAGTGCCGGGATCAAATGGAGCTGAGATGTATTCATATCCGACGGCACGTAATGATATGTCTTAGTGAGGAACACTCACTGACGTTTTTTTTTTTTTTTTTGTCTCATCGTCAAAGGTAAGATGTTTGAGTAGAGAAATTGTTTTGTTCTGGGGTTTTTTTGTTTGTTGTTTCAAGATTGTAGTTAATGTTTTCTCCTCACTTGTAGGAAACTCGACTTTAAAGATGAAAGCAAAGACAGAGGAAGGGATTGAAGGTTGACTGAATCATACACAGAGGGTCCAATACAAAATGTTTGTTCAAAAAGTTGTGGTGATGGGAAATGTGGAGCATTTTGGGAGCGGGATCCATGCGGTCGACTGTGTGGGTCAGAGATGTGGTGACGCTTCATGATTAAACCATAAGCAGCGCAGAGCAGATGAGGCTTGTTTACCATCACGAGGTGGAGAGAGAGAGAGATGAGCTCTCTCTGTGAAGGCTGGGGGGGTTGTGTCCAGCCAAGGAAGTCACATGGACTGGCGAGAGAGCGCTAATGAGGACTGGGAGGGATGAGGCTCATCACCATGCACCCAAACACATGTTTGTTTGTTTGTTTGTTTTAGTGGATGTATAAGCAGAGGAAACTCTGAAATATGAACTGTGTTTGGCTTGGTGTTATGTTGATCATGATGAGAGGGAGAGGGAGAGGGAGGGAGGGAGGGAGGGAGGGAGGGAGGGGGGGAGGGGGAGAGGGGGAGAGGGGGAGAGGGGGAGAGAGAGGTTGAAAAGTGCTGTTGTCCTTCCTGCTTCTTGACTGACAGGGTCCACTCAGTTACCGTGACAATGGAGGGAGTGACTGTTTTTTCCTAAACTCTTTCCTTCTCATTCTCTGAAAACCGCAAGCTTGGGGTTCTGATTCCCCAGACTGAGAACATTCTCCTGGGACCGGAGAGTATGCCTTCATTTCTTCCTTCAGTAAACCTGCATGTCTCTATCACCTGGTGCTGTACAATAGCTATCTTTTTCTATGCTCTATCTCAAATGCAACAAATCCAGTATTTGAATTCACTGAAGTGGAAGGTGAGAAAATTCCGGTGTACAGTATGTTTGTAAGAAGACGCCTCTCTTTACTTCAGTTTAGCTCAACACTCCAATAAATCCAGTGACACCAGGCGACGTCTGGTGAAATTCAGGTGACAGGAAATACAAGCACACATTGAGCTGGGTTTCCTTCTCCTGGCATTGTGGGCACTCTCTTGCTCTCCAGTGGCCCCATAAACCTGCACAAGCACAGTCTCTGTTTCCTGCTTTGTCTTCTAGCCTTCCTCACATGGTATTACAAGACACTCTGAAGACGAAGTACGTTGCCTCTGTACTCAGCTGCCACCGTTGCTTTGTCCATCAATTATCTCTGCACTTCCTGTTCCAATTTGTCCCTCACCTTTGTTGATCTCCATTTCTCTCTCTCCCCCATCCCTCTCCCTCACTCTCTCTCCCTATCTCCCTTTGCCACTGTTTGTTCCTATATTGTGTAGAGGATATTCACATTCCTCCATCAGAGAAATTCTCTAGCGGCGGACATATAAGTAATTGGCCTATTACCAGACCTTTCTCACACACTTCCACAGTCCCCCAGCTGTTCTGTGTCAATCAATCTCCACAGGAAAAAAAAAGTAAATTGTCAATTCTATTGGCAGAGCACAGAAGGCTACCTTAAAATGGGCACACACACGCTATTGTACGACCACTTCCCAAGTATAAAATGTAGCGACGTCTATGTATAGGTATTCTGTCTCAGACGTTGTTGTTTTTGTTTTCTATGGAAAAGGAAGAACCACTGTGTCAGTTTTACTCAAACCCTTATATTACATTTCATTTTCAATATGGAAATGTTTCTGGACAAAACAATATACATTTCAGTTCAAATTACTTTTGAAAGAACAAAATACATTTCTCGGATGCTTTTCCCCTAATGAATTCGGCAATATTTACAGGGCATTTTAGTCACAATCCACTGAGTGTAAACGAGTGTAAAAAGGTACCCGAAGTCTCTAAAAGTGTTTGTCGTACGCTGAGCAAATATAAGAATAAGGCCACGTCTCAATTAGCTGTGTTTGTAGTCAATGTTCTCTGTTTCTTGTGCACTGCAAGACATCTTCCTGTATTTATTGGCTACAGTCCTTGGAGGACTTGAGCTAAAACAACAAACAAAGCAGTATTAACCATGGCATTTACGTAAACATCTTGCATAGTAAAGCAGATTCTTAATAATGTACTTCTGTGGCTTCAGGCTCACCCAGTTCCTTTGAGGGGCTGTAGAGGGGTGCCGGTGGAGGGGCAAACATGGGATTTCTCATGCATATGTATGTGTCCAATTCCCAATAAGGCAAATTAAAGAATCATTATCATTATCAGCCCAAACTTTGTAAATGGTTCTCAGTGATGCCAGCAAAACCTTTATTCATCCGGCAACACAATGTCGTTTTAATCATTGCTCACACAATGCATTATTTGTCCTTGGAGGAGAACTGAAAGCAATTACAGCTTGACCTTAAATCAACACACCAAAAACAGAAAAACTCCAAGTTTCTCCCCAACCGTTGTTCTACAACTCCTCTCCTCCACTTGCGACACAGTCTATCTTCAATGGCACCATCGTCTGTCTTCCCCATCTCCTTGAAGGCTGCCTGTTAATACACAATAGCCGTGATTATCCTGCTTGGCGTCAGTGTGTTTGCCCCAGCGTTTTCCTCTGCCAGTGACAAGACCTGATTAGACTTTTCCGCTTCCTGTCTGCACAGACCTCTACTCAACACAAATTGAAAACCTGGTGTAGTGGAATCCCATTAAATTAGGACAAAATAATTGTCTGCAGAGGACGACGGAGTTTGGCGGCGAGGTAATTGCATGGGCACGGACGATATTAAAGTGATCTCCCGTTCAACTTGCACCCCCCATGGACTGTTTTCCCATCTAATCTATACTTACACATCAAGTCTCTCTTCTTTCTCTCTCTCTCTCCTCTTTCTCTCTCTCTCTCCTCGTTTTCTCTCCTCTTTCTCTCAACAATTCTGCCTTTCTATTCAGAGTGACACTCGAAGCTTTGGACCCATAAGTTAGAGTCGGAGGAGGCCATTCATCTCATTGGTTATTTATATTCAGTCAAACACAGACAGGTGGGCGTGGTAATATGCCGTATTGTCTAAGGTCGTTCCAGAAGCATCCGTAGCCTATACTAATGCCAGACCAGTTCTACTGCGGGAATTTGGCGTCGACGAGTAAGCATGGAGGAACTTTAAATGCATGACGATCTGTCACGAATCCCCACCAGGGATTTTGACTGTTGATTCCACTGCCAGCCTTTTGAACACAGCTACAGAGATATTGAAGTTAGAAACATATAGAAGGGAAACATGAGATGCAGCAGTGGATAAACAGCACTTCACGGACTAGTCTGAGAAAGCTTGTTTAATATTGCATGTGAGCCGCAACCTCAGGTCTCATTAAACACAGTGCTCTACGTTACACAGAGAGGGCCCTTGTGTCGCACATAAACATGAAACAATGGAGTTCTTTCACTCAAAGGGAAAGAGAAAATGGAGAGAGTAAGAGAGATGACCTCGAATCAAATCGAGTCACATGTTATTTCTGTAGGCCTTTTTACAAGCACAGTCACAGGCGGCTTCACATTACAGTTTTTCTCAATTGTTTACACACAAATACTGGTACTTGAGACACAATGACCACAACATGTAACTCATGCACCAACCCCATGAACCAATTGTGCTAAACTACAAGCACAATTCCTGCTTTACACTCAAATTGCAGTTCTAACATACACTTTTTTCAAAACACTACACACAATTCTCTGCATTTGGCACAATTTTCATGAAGAAAACCTTTTGTTTTCACAAAGAACACACTGCCATTCAAATACGCACACTGACTCATCACATGGGCAAACACCTGTCACACAGTTTTACAATTAGCAATCAGAGCTTTATAATAAAAGGGCAACAGGTGACCTTTTCTGTTTTTGAGCAATGGATGCCAACATTGGAAACAGAGGCAGAGGAATGAGAGTAAGAGGAGGAGGACAGGGAGGACGAGGATGAGGAAGGCCAAGGACCATAATCTCTGATGAGATCCGAGCCGCTTTGGTTGACCATGTAGTCAACCATGGTCTAACAATGAGGGAGGCTGGGCAAAGAGTACAGCCAAATTTGAGCAGGTACACTGTAGCATCCATCATCGGGACTTTCCGAAATGAGAATAGGTAAGAAATCTACACTCACTACAAAAATGACTAAATGTAAATGTAATTGCAGTAGGCCTACTGCATATCAATACAGTACTCAATGAGTACAGTATTGCCTGTGGACTGTTCTGTAGGTATGGTCTGTAAATGTATTCCTACTTTGTATTCCTACACAGTATTTACAGTATTTTACTATTTGTTTGGCAGAACTGAAAGATTACCAGCACAAGGTGGTCGGGAACGCCTTCTGTCTCCTGAACAGGAAACTGAAATCATGAACATGGTCCTAGAAAATAACGCCATAAAATTACGGCAAATACAAAGAAAAATAATAATAATGTAACTGTATACACTATACAGTAAATTATTCTGTTGTTTTGTATGTAAACCACTGTATGTGCAACTTTGTGTTGGTTGGGATGTACACTGTGTACATATATGTAAAATATATTTGTTACCGTGTATTTCTGTGTTCTGAGTATAAAAACAATATTCTCAAATATTTTACAACACACGTATGTATGTATTGTCTGTAGTAAATGTAACACTGAACAAAAAAAGGCCTAACTCACTATGATGAATGAAGAATAAGTGTTTTCCATTCATCATAGTGTTTTACATTGAGCACATCAGTATTCAAATGGTTCTTATAAATGTCTATTCATATGATGGTTTGTGTTTGTCATTTGAAAACAAAATACAATTTTGAGATTAAATAACATTGTTTTGAATGTTAAGTTTAATTTTGCAGGAGAAGTGAGGGGTTTTGCCCATTGTGTGTGTGTTTTTTTGATTTGTGTGTAGAGTTCTGAGAGTATGAGGTATGCATTCAGAAAATGTGTGTAACCAATCGAGAAAAACTGTAACTGTCCATAGAAATGGGCCCACTATGTACTCTCCTCCTGCACCCTGAAACAACCCAAAAACCTCAAAAAAGACGATGAAAAACTCCCAGGTGAACGAAACGGAGAAAAAGAGAGAGATATCGAGTCTGTGTTGGGTAATGAAAGGAAGAGAGAGAGAGAGAGAGAGAGAGAGAGAGAGAGAGAGAGAGAGAGAGAGAGAGAGAGAGAGAGAGAGAGAGAGATATCGAGTCTGTGTTGGGTAATGAAAGGAAGAGAGAGAGAGAGAGAGAGAGAGAGAGAGAGAGAGAGAGAGAGAGAGAGAGAGAGAGAGAGAGAGAGAGAGAGAGATATCGAGTCTGTGTTGGGTAATGAAAGGAAGAGAGAGAGAGAGAGAGAGAGAGAGAGAGAGAGAGAGAGAGAGAGAGAGAGAGAGAGAGAGAGAGAGAGAGAGAGAGAGAGAGATATCGAGTCTGTGTTGGGTAATGAAAGGAAGAGAGAGAGAGAGAGAGAGAGAGAGAGAGAGAGAGAGAGAGAGAGAGAGAGAGAGAGAGAGAGAGAGAGAGAGAGAGAGAGAGAGAGAGAGAGAGAGAAGAGAGAGATGGACGAAGGGGTAGACAAGGAAATAAAGAGCAGATATTGATAGGAAGGGTTAATGAGAGGAGGGGGTGGCAGGAAATGAGAGGAGGTCAAAAATATGAAACCGCCAGAGGGAGAGATGGGAAGGGTCTGCGGGATTGACGGACAAAGAGAAATGGAGCGTTGTGATCCCTCAGATAAAAAGGAGATACGCCGTCTCGAGTGGGTCTACTTCACGAACGTGTGTCTGCGTTGGCCACTCAGATCATTTGAGTTGTCAAGTCTTGCTGTCAGAAAGGGTGAAAGAGAGATCGAAAGGGGGGTAAGGGTTGTAAAGAGAGAGAGAGGGGGGGGGGCAGAGAGAAGACAGGGAGAGACCACATTGGGCTGTTTAATCACTGTTTGGGTGCTTTAGCACCATCTGCAGAGTCTTTCTCCTGAAGCTAATTAGACTACATTTCATCAGAAGCTTCATTTTCCAAGTGACTCTTAATCATGTTGGCAGCACACTCGACAGAATATGGCAAAGTAGTAAATCACGAGAGTGCAGCGAGGATGATCCTCCAGCATTGATTCTGATGAATACTGCAGACACGCTGCTCTGTCAGACTAGTTATGGGTCGTTAACGGCAGGATTAGCACCCTTTAGCGACTTTACCGGGTTGCGCAAAGATGGTTGTGTACTGTACACGATACTGTACATTCTGGAGGATGGAGACGTGACGGCTACTGTGTTTGGTTTCTGTATCAGGTACAGATAATCATTATGGTTGACTGGCAATTCAGTGAAGAAGATGGTCTTTTAAGGGGGCATTTAGTCGACTTCGAAAGCACATTTCAAAGTTAGGATATTTTTTTCTTCCTGTTCATCTGTTTTTATATTGATATGGGCATATGTTCCTTTCTATCTCGTATGTATGACACATTAAGTGAGTGAGCAGTGAAAGAGACAAAATACAGTGGGGGTTTTTGTGTTTGTTTGTTATCCACATCCACTATCATTAAAAATTCACAGCAGAACAGTGCTGTGAATATCATGTGAATATATGTTCCCAGTGTATTTATATCGCTGCGTTGGATGAATCACTATTATGTAAAATACAAAGACGACTAGATACCAATTTGTGTTGCTTTTCTTATTTGAATGTATTAAATCACAAAGAATCCTGAAGGATAATAAAGTGAAACATTACTCGGAACACTCGGAACACAAAACCTCAGACGAATACAATGGTAGGCCTATGTTCTACTCAAGGGCATCGGATGTTATGTTGACAATGTGATTGTATAATTCCTTATACATCTGATGAATGGGGGTGATATGCCGGAAAAGTTTTTACATAGTTGGTGAAGTTGGTTTGGAGACTTTTCACATCAGTCACGTCAGTTTACACCTTCCATTATTGCCATCAATGTGAATGTGATGGTTCCGCAATCATCGTGGATCAGTCCGCTGAATGTTTTAGGGGTGACGCTGATCGAATGGCAACACATTCCGTTATCTATCATTGAGAAGCCATAATTAGGGACGTAGTGAGGAATGAGAAAGAAATAAAGAATATTTATGTTTGAAGGGCATCTGGCCACTGCATTATCTCTGGAAAGCACCAATCATAGATATTCATTGTGCTAGGCTTTTGCCGACTGCATTCTAGCTCTAAGTGGCAATATCTGACCTATAGTCAGGACATGTGATTTGCTCTATTTGTATTTATAGGTTTTTTTTCTGTGTCAACAAAAATGGCAAAAATAGTAGCTTTAGAGTTGGCAGTAATAACAGTGTGTTGGTGGAAGCTGCTAAGCCTTAATCTCTGTAATATCCCCTGGTTACATGCACACACAACACACACTCACATGCACAAACACACACACACGTACGCACACATGCACGCACACACTTACATGCACACACATACTCACACAGACCCAGGTACCCCTATGCCGAAGTTTTCAGCGGGGTGTAATATACCATAATTAGGGTAATCATGCAGGCACACAAATTATGGTTGCTTAGCATTTTAGTTTGATAAACTGTTTATCTCCAGAATAACACACAATATGATGGTTGGGGATTGGATATTTGCCTAGCTACACAAGGATTGTTCTCCTTTTTATTTGTCTCTTGCTATGATTTGAAACACCCACTTTTCCAAACACGAGTAACATTTGTTCTGGTAATGTTTGGAGCTGTGTGTCGAGAACCTGGGTGTGTTATTCATCCTAATGATGGAGCAGTGTGATCACACAATCGGAGACCAAATTGACTTACTGGAGCCTTCGCAATAATGCATTCCGCTGCCCTTTCCATAATTTAGAGCTGATGAATAAAGATATTTGACGGTGTTTTGTTGACTTTGCAAAGTGTTCTGCCTTGCACAGTCTAAATGGGAGCAATGAGAGGCTGAAATTAAGAGAGAGAGAGAGAGAGAGAGTAAAGAGAGAGACTGGGAAAGAGCTTGCAATCTTTTAATCAGACATTTTGTAGTATTGATTACATTCTAAATGTCATCAGCCTAACTGCACTTGCAGCAACACTTTAAATGTACCTTTCTTGTGCCCTCCATGGGTCCCTCCATTAAGTAGAAGAATATTTAAAGATATCGAAAAACCTACCTATCAACATTTGAGAGTTTTGCTATGATTTATGTTATTGATCAACCCCCCAGCAGGAACCAATCTATCGGAACCAGGGAATGTTTGGGAGTTCTAAATCTCAGCGTGAGTCGGTTACCTTCGGAACCGTGTTTCATGACCTCATAGATTTAACCTTGTGTTCTCTAGACCTCGTGTCAATAGAACTCCCGGCTTATTTTTCAAGCAGGCCCACAACTTGACAATCAGCCTTCGGGCTCTCTGCGCCAGGGCCTTGCTCTGACTGTGTGCACTGAGAGAGCCGGCCTCCAAGGCTTGTTAAGAGACAACATGAGTAGTCTTTGTGAGGCTCTGTAGCCCAAGACTAGAGCCCAGAGCCCTCTTCAACTCTGCCTTCTCTGCATTCTTAGAAGAAGTCACATTCATGTGTGCTATTCATACTACGCAAAATGTACAGTCAGTAAGGAAAAGTGTTGTCAAAGCAAGTATGTGTCCACCTCAAGGTCCATCGCTTTTTTGTCTTTTTTTGCAACACCGAGGTGCATTAAAAGCTGCTTTAATCTATATCCACTTCCACATTATAAATACAGTAGAAATCCAAACAACTTCCATCCCTGTTTACTTGATTAAATTCTATATGGTAAATAGGAAGAGTGTCTCATGAATCAGTTTGTCATCTTATGTGTGTTTAATGTTTAAAATGAGGGCAACAGGGAAAGTGAGGAAACTATATGAACCAGTCCAGACATCTTTTTCTCTCTTTTGCTCATCATTCTCGTGCACAGTTTTCTAAAAGTATTAAACTGTCTTCTTATATAGATTTGCCTCCGAGGGTAATAGTGTAAATCTCTCCACTTCCAACAGGGCTGTGTACCATTGGCGTTTGTAAGCAGGTGATTTCACGACTGTAAGATGACATGAGTGAAAAACGCTGAAGCTTTTGGATCCATCCACTTTGTTTCTGGTCGTCATGGTTGCGACAACATGACAGAATTGATATCGGGAGCCGAAAATGGAACGATTAATCCCGAAACAGCTTTGTCTGAGAACCGGGAAGAGGAAGAAAACGTCAACGTTAAACTGCACGTGCAATTCATTCTCTGAAGTTCAACATTAATACTTGTGTACTTCGAGGAGAGCCTACTGTGGTGCCAGACCTAACTGTATATACTATAACTGGAAAAGGACTCTCCCCCCGACCATCTCCTTCCACCTGACACCTTCAGAAGGAGACCCGCGTGGACCTGACTGTCCCTGAGACACAGAAAAGAACAAACACAATCCATCGTTCATTCCGTGCCACTCGGCGTGTCCTGCAGATGGTCCGGGCAGAGTAACAGCCTCGGCAGGAGGGAAGGAAGAGAGGACCCATTCTTTAGTTCTCCAGCTGTCGTTATTGTTTAAGAGACATGCAAGTTGACTTTCCAGAGAGTTCAGGGTAAGGCGAGTGGATCCACGGAGTTAGTGTGAAGCTTAATGTGCCTCCTGGATACTTTTCATTATTCCACCAACATCCACAGCCTACTGGCTTTGGTTAAACAAAGTATGAAATTGTGTCTAAATATTAATGGGCCCTTTTTAATAAAGCAAGTCTGTTCATCTTCTTGAGTCTTAAGGGATCGTTTGAATTTGTTGGGGGAAAAGAATCCCTATTCTATTTATTGTTCAGGTTGGAGCTACACATAGAGACTTGATTGTTAGAGTCAAAGTGATTAATTCTTATTTTTCATTGATCTGTCCTTTTATCAGCCTCTAATCCCAGACATCCAGGTTTCAAAGTGTCTCCCCAGAACCGGCAAGGCTGTTATTGTCAGGACTGGAGTTATATTCAGAGTAGAAAAACAACCACACAGCACAATCAGTCGATACAAAGACTTGGACAACAAACACCTCCCTGGAGAGTAGCTGAAGGTTTTTACAGTGAATGTTTCTGCAATATGTTTTGATGTGCAGAAGGTTCCTTACTGAGTCCAACAAAATGACAAGATATGTTTCAAAAGCAAATACTTACTGTAGAACGCATTTACTATGATATAATGTGTTATAGAATCACAAAATAAGATAATCAGTAATATAGGTAAAGGTAAATCTATCAGCTTAGGAACTTCTTTCATCTTAGCACCTTATTAATTATTTAAAAGATAACGTTTCAATTAAATGTTTTCCATGAGTAAATTGACCTTTCCTTGTGGCCTTTCTTGTGACGGACAGAACATTGTGAGCAGCTGGCTCCTAACAGGATTAAATTACTGCAGAGAAAACGCTGTCTCATTCTGACTGCCGTCACCGTTATATAGACAGGCCTAGCCACGGAGTCCAGACTTGACATTTCACTTCCTGACTCAGATACACCACGATTCCCAGACTGTCTTATTAACTAAAGATATCTGACTGTGGCCACAGTAAAGTGGCTTGTGTGATTTATATCTGACGTGGAGAGGACTGAGAGACAGAAAGACAGAGAGAGAGGGCAAGAATAAGAATAATCGGATTTAATGGCAATAACCTTTACTTCCTGAGGAATGGAGCCAGCTTTTTGGGTATAAAGTCAATGATTTGCGGTTTGCAGTGCAAATGATTCATGGGCCATATTTGGGCCAGAGGGTTGAGTGTGGTCAGTGTGCAATGAAGGCCTCGTTCTTTATACCAGAGCCAAGACACGTTGATGGAACGTTAGCTTAATGTTTCCCGACAAATAAAAGACCTGAGGCCGCAAGTGGAGAGCTCGACCAATCACACAGGAGCAGGTTTTACTTGGCAGGTGAGCACCTCCCACTGTGGAGAACAGTGGCTATAGGAGACTATAGGAGGGATAGCATGTCCCCTTCACTCTCACTAGCTTAGCGGTGATGTACTGGACATGTCGACACATACTGTTGTTGGCCAGTAGATGATTCACTTCATTCTTTGTGGCCAACCTTTAATAGAAGAGTGTGCCTTATAAAAGTTCCTGAAAACAAGTGTGAACCCATCTGGCACTGACTGACACTATTAAGATCCCGCCCCCCTTTTCAGTTCAACATCCCTAGGAGAGAATGACTATGATGGTTCTTGTCAGAAGATAGATTGGTTTCTATTATGTATGCTAATGCTACACTAGAACATTTGTTTAGTTGGTTTCCAACAACACGGTTCAGATCAGAACAGTTCAGCAACAAGAAACAGCATGGACGAGCGAATTGCAGTGTCAAACTTGAACCCGTACCTTAGACAGATCAAGGCCTTTGGGGATTTCACACCATCCAGCAGTATCTCTCTCTACCTAAACAGAAACTTGGCAACTCGGATTATGAATGTTTCTTGTGTTTAGCCCACTGATAAGCAGCAAAGGCACAGTAGCAGCACCTGTGCAGGTATTATAATTCAACCTGACAGGTACTGGAGTCTGGCTTCTCAGCACACCCTCCCAGAGCACCATTACCAAGCAAGAAACATTCGATTAAAATAAACAGCTCTGTAAATTGAACTAATGAGCTGCACATTGGAGGTGTTTACTTGCTCGAAAATGATTTATTTGTCCCACATTTTCTCTCAATTGGTCTGGATAAAGTGGTTTTTATAGAGAAGCAGCATATGAGAGTGCTAACAGCTACAGCCGCTAAGAGAAATACTTAGGATCGCAGTTCGTCTTCTCTCTGACAGACGTGAAAGCTTGTTTTGCGCAGGAGTAGGAAGCCCCTCAGAAAACTATCCAGAGTTCAAATAATATGCGCGCAAAGATCGATTTCATATGAGCTGCAATAAGAAGTCCTCTCAAAGCCTATTGATTTGAAGGCAACCGCTTGGTCGAGAGATGAGAGGTCTAGCCTCCCTGTGGTTGAGTATTGGAGGGATAGAATCACTGTGAGACTGGCCCCATGAGGTCTTTGCAGATCCACACCAGTCTTCAGAGTAAAGGGACCGGCTTACAAGTTGATGGGACAGTTGATGGATAGTCATCCGATGCATTATGGGTAAGAAATCTCGAATGGATGATGATGGCTGATTGTTAGCAGATAACCAATCCCACTGTCAAAAAGAGAAGCCGTGTTACAGTTGAGCATTTCCATCACGTTCCTTCCTCTGTATTTGCTTTGCGCTCCTCTCACAGAGCAGTTGGGGCCTGCCGTCTCCAGATCATTTGTTATTTGACACAGGCTCCTTTTGCACATCGCTTTGGGTCACCCAATCTGTTTGGCGAAAAAAAGACACACGAAATATTGTCGCCAAATGGTTTTCTGTAATTTGTTGTTGTTTTTTTCCTCGTCATTCTTGAACGCGCTTGGCACATTAGTCTAGAGAGGTCCTGACGCGAACAGATGCAAGATACACGCAGGGGTTCAGTGTTTGTGCTCGGCTGTTCCTTTCACCAGATTTGGAAGAATGATGAGTTGTATATGCTGTTTCTGTGTGTGTGGAAAGAGAGAGACTCGCCTCCATATTCACATGCCAGTAAAGACAATATGTCGGTGTGTGTGTGTGTGTAACCAGACTGTTTGTGTGGAGTTTTGCTAACAGGCCCGGTCTACAACCACTGGCAGCTGGCTGCAGCATCTGGTTTCCGATGACAGAGAGAGACACAAAGAGACAGAAGGAGAGAGAGAGAGAGAGAGAGAGAGAGAGAGAGAGAGAGAGAGAGAGAGAGAGAGAGAGAGAGAGAGAGAGAGAGAGAGAGCAGGAGAGAGAGAGAGAGAGAGAGAGAGAGAGAGAGAGAGAGAGAGAGAGAGAGAGAGAGAGAGAGAGAGAGAGAGAGAGAGAGAGAGAGAGAGAGAGAGAGAGAGAGAAAAAAAGGGGGGGGGATTGGGGTGAAGCTAAAATGTGAACATGTTGCAAAAATGATCCTAACATTGCTTTAGGCAAGACATATCAATCCATTTCTTTCTTTCTTTATTTGTGGATTTATTTGTTTTCTTGAATGTGATTCCTCAGAGCACTGTGGCCAATCTATGTGGTACCCCACTCCTTCCATTCCCTGCCAAAACATGTTATTCTTCTGAATCTTGGCAACATGGATTGCTGTTCCTCTTCATTCACCTGCAGCGATAGACTGGATTGGTACTATTCTGATATGCACATATGATAAAGTGCACACAACCAGCAGGACGACTCCCGCACACGATGAGTCAATCAGTCACCTAGGTCATGGACTAGAATAAGCACCAACGGTGAAATGAATCACCTGGAATAAACCTGGGCCTGCATTTTCAGTTCCATTCCTCAAAATGACGTGTAAAAAACAGGCCTGGCAGTGATGACAAAGCGTGTTTGATTTGACACCTAATACGTCTCGGGGATCGATGGCCCGGCGTGAGGGGCGGAATGGTCACAGGAAAAAAAGCCTAGTTCTGCCATGTTTTCTTCTACAGTAATAACTATTTCTTTCTGTCTAAGTCCAATCCAATCAACTTCTTGGCTGATCACGAGAAGGAAGAAACAGAAAGCTGGCGAGGCGGTGCGACGAGTCGCTCCTTCACAGTCGGTGCGTTTAAACAAATAGCCTGCGATCAAAGGGAAACAAAGGGTAGGCAAACAAAATGTTTCTTGCGCTTGTGCTTGTCTGCATCTTTGTCAGTGTTCAATTGTGCTGTGATACAGATGTAATGTATTATATGGCCAATGGTTAGACGTGTATACCCTCGACGCTAGTGATTTATGGCAACGTTCGGTCTCAGCTGTCCCTGAAACTTTCTTCAAACACACCTCTCAATAAATGAACAATGTTGGCAGAATTCTAATTACGTTTGATAGGGGATGGTGTAATTAAGCCAAAGATACCTTTGTAAATTGTTCAATTTTAATATCCAGAAAGGAGCATGATAAGATAACAGACTCAGTTCTATTCGTGTCCGTCGTTGTGATGATATGTCTCCCCTAGCTATGAAGCGCTATCTTAGGATTTATTACGGAACACACTCTCTCGGTCTCTCGCAATGTCTTTTTCTAACACACCAACACACACTTACAATAACACACACTTACATACACACGCACACACACACACACTAACAGCCTTGACTTTGAGCCAACTACAGCTTTACAGATGTGGGATTCCACCCAGGTAGATGGATGCCTTTTTATACAGTCTGAGCACTGCACAGGGAGAGCTGGCATGACCAGCCCCGGGCAGGGATGCTGCTTCTGTGTGTATGTGTGTGTGTGTGTGTGGGTGTGTGTGTGTGTGTGTGTGTGTATGGGGGGGGTGTGTGTGTGTGTGTGTCTGTCAAACTTCTTTTGTGGAGGATCAGAGGGGCCAGCTGTCTGCAGAGTTCACCCAGTTCTCGATGTAGCAGACCCCCCCCGCAGAGGGTGTTAACGTCAACAGTTAAAACCACATGCACGGGCCACTGGCGTGTGTGTGGTGGGTTGGCCCGGTGGGGGGGGGGGGGGGGGGGGTGGGGGGGCTGGAGAGACATCTTTGAGCCCCAAGCATGTTTCATCCAACATAACAAGGCATCTTCAAAAACTAATCTTTTCATTATAAAAAGGAAGCTGAGAAATGTCCCAGAATGTTCAAAAATCTGCTTTATTTGCGGTGGTGGAATTTCAGGCACATTACTTGAAGCCTACTGTCCCACAGTAGGTGAAAAGGCACAGTGGTAAATGAAAGCTATCTCAGTCTGAAAGCCTCACATACTGAATATGTGTGGGTGTTTGTGGGTGTTTGTGTGTGTGTATGTCCATTCATTCTTGTTTATATGGGTGATGTGTCTCCAGAACTGTCAAATCGGAAACATTTCCAGCGTGGTTCATTTCATGTCCGCTATTTTGGGAAGCCCAGTGATCAGGCAAGTGTGAACTTTCCTCTACGTTTGTGCGTCCAACCAAACCTCAAGTTCCAGACATGACAGCCTTCAACTTCCAGTAACTGTGGAGTTGGATATCAGTAATGTCAGTATAAAATGTTAATGTCGCTATTAAATATGTCTTCATGTCACCTCTGCTCCACTGTCAATAGATGGTCCACGGCATACATCCACTGCAATAAAATAAAGAAAGGTCAGACAGATAAAATATGATGTGACCGTTGAAGAAGGTTTCGATTTGTAGAGTCAGTTGTGGGCTGTAGACGTTACAAAGATGGACATGAGGTTGAAACGTGGTTTATCCACTTGCGCATGGCAGGCTTTCTGAGGGCGTCATGCATAATGCATGAGGACAGTGATTCTTCTAAGCTTTGTGCACTGTGCACATTTGATGGTTAAATTTTCTTGTTACTCTCAAGTTCAAGTGCCCTTTCAAAGGGGGGGGGTTAGAATTGACATTACAAATTGGAGTTATTTGGAGCTGAATTTAGAGTCCCCGCAAGAACCGCAATACAAACTTGTGTCTGTGTGTGTTTGTGTGTGTGTGTGTGTGTCACTTTAAGACTCTTATTCACAGTTAACAGTTCTAATTTAAAATGATCTTTTGGATATCAATGTTAGAGACAATGAACTCAAGTTGCTTTATTCTCATCTTCTTGTTGTTGTATCACCTCTGACGCTTAGAGATTGATTACATACTGGACGTGAAACAACAGGTGCTTTACATCAAGACAGGTCTTGAAAGAAATTGAAAGAGCGAGAGAAGAAAAGGAGGGGGGGGTCCTTTCACGTGTGTGTGAGTGTGTTTGTGTGCGTGGGTTTGTACGTGTGTTTGTTAAATGCCCACAAATGTCTGTTTCCATAGCAACGACACAAGCAAAGTTACTCTCAACTCAGCGAGGATCCATGGAAATTGGTATGGGTGTTTAAGTATCATTACGTACACACACACTGTACACAAACGATTAATTCCCTATTCATTCTGCCATAGAAAAAAAGGTTTCACATTAAATTGAGGGAATTTGGTGTTTGGCCAAATTCTTGCCAAGTGGTGTTAGTTTTCTAAGACAAAAATGTCATTTTAAACCATTACAAGACACAGCACTGTATCGATCACAATGCTACTCTATTGTATTGATTCTAGGATGGATATGTACTTCAGCTTCCAGATCATCCCCTCAAGAATGTGTGTGTCCCTGTAGCAGTATAATTATCTCTTGCACTGCGACCACTTTCAAAATCCTTGTTCCAGTCCCTCTCAAAGGAGCGCTGAAACCCCGACTCAATGTCATCGTCCCTTGCGGATGGAACTGGTGCGACGACCCAAAGACCATCGCAGCGAGGCTCCTCTGAAGTACGGTAGCTGTGAGGCACACTGGCAGTCACCAGCTGCTAGTGTCACGTCTGTTGTCGAGTACAAAGTCCCGCCACTCATCATCCTCAGACGTCACAACTGTCTGAGAGGGCCTGCGAGCTCATTACTGCTGTTAGATCGCCTGCGTGTCGGCCCAACTCAGCCCAGGAACGGCGTGATGAGAAGAGGCTGGTGCACCGGAGGTTCGGGAAGATTCACCGCAGCACACACAAACAGACAAGACACGACGCACACTAGCATGTGAACACTAACATGCAAACACACACACAATCGGGGAAAAACAAAAACAAAATTCTGTCTGCAGACAGAAGCAGACACGCACAGCTTGTTTGAATTGTATGAACATTCCGACAGCCCCGTGAAGCTTGTTGTGTTTATTTATTTATTTGGTCACAAAACCCCCCCCAGGTGTCCATGGTGGCTAAGCTAGTTTGACATTTAGCTGAGTAGAGAGGGCTGTGTGCACATCCAATACACTTTTGCAACGTGAAAATAAGGATGCAGTAGCATAGTCCATGTTTTTGTAGGTCTAACAACCCCCGAAGACCTCTTTGACCACTTATTTTTATTCTATGAACGATGCTAAAATACTGTATGTCTGTGCAGATGCCAGACAATGCTGTCTGTGGTATGTGATGTGCCCAACTCTATGCTGCATTAAGCCCTGTCTCTCCACACTACTGGGGCCATCCTGGGAAATAGATTCCTTCGGCGGAATATTCTCATCCATCTCCCTCCACTATGTTTAGCTGTGTTTCGTAATGCTTCAGTGTTACTCCTTAGTGAGCGGCAAATCTTTACTTACACACACATCAAATGTCTAGAAATATAAAATGTCCTTTTAATCACTGGGACCAGTCTCGACACAAATGACAGGTGTTCTCCATCTGTCTGTCTGTGTGAGCAACTATTCAAGACAGTAGAGGATAGTCCACTGAGTATAACATTGTTAACTGTTTTCATTAAAACATTGGTTAAATACAATCTGACAGATGGATGTAAAATTACACAAACCCTACACAAAGAGAGGGGTTTTTCAGAGGCCTTTCTGCACCTCTCTTTCCCCAACCGTCTCTGGAGGAGGGGATCCCTCACTGCATTGCTCCCAAGGTTTCTTCCAGTTTTTCTCCTCTTGAGAGTTTAGGTTGGTTGAGGGGCAGTTCGATGTTCGGCGTATCTGAAGCCCTCTGACATTGCTTGTAAAAAGGGCTATACAAATAAATATTGATTTTGATTTCATTTGGTACGTGATGCTTTTTTTCATAGGCTTCAGCTGGCCTTTTCTCTGAATTCGTCTTTACGAGTGAAAGTGTACTTCTTAATTTAGAAAGCAACACTGGCAGATTGAAGACAATGGTAGCATGGAAGGGTGTGGAATCAAACGGACTTTCCATTGCACTCAGAAAGAGAACTGAAAGTCATTGTGCGTGAAGTTTAAGACTGAATGATGTGGAGGCCATCAAAAACGTCACCACACCGTCTTGCTCCAAACCAGCTCAGTCTTTTGATTAATATTACTCCTTCTCGCATTGTGAGTCGCCATGTCTTTTGGCAGTGCCTCCACAGAATTTCTAAAGAGCTTCTGCCCCTCCTCTCATATGAAAATCCCTTATCGGCTCCGCCGACCTGTGCCTCGCCAACTGGGTGCTCACAGACACTCTAACAAAATATTAACATTTCCTGCATCAAGATCCAACTGAAAGCACCCCCCCCCCCCTTCTCTCCTCTCTCCCACACAAAACAGGCGCCCAATGGGTGAGATGTGTGAATGGGGAGTGAGGGCCAAGGGGCCCAGTCTGGGCACTGGATCCAAAGGCTCCGGCTCTTGGAGATAGAATGCTAAGCAAACATGGCTGGAATATGTAATCATAATTAGATAAAGCTCCAAGCGAGCAGAGCATGGCTAAAAGCTCTCAGAGATACAAATGAGTGAGCCGAGAGCAAACAGTCGACTGATGTGATCCCTTTTAAGGTGTTGAACGCTGCTATGTTGATGTCTTTAGAACGTAATTGTTTTCTAATTTAACTTTCATTTGTACGGATTATTCTCATTGAGATGAATTTATTTTACAAGAAAGACCTGTTCGACCACAGCAGGCAGAATCATGCTGCACACAATACAAATGGACGCACATTAACACAAACTTGAACAAGACAAGAGAGATACATATTTATACAAATACACAATACATAAATACCATGAGATATAATTATTAAAATCAATTGTCCTTAAGGGAATTACATTCTCCCATTAATATTAACATCAATCAACTATTTAAACGTCATCAACATAACTACGTTATCCAGTTTTACCATTTTCAGGAGAGAATTTTAGAACCATTGAGCCAAGTAACTGAAACCTCCGCTCCTG
The DNA here is from genome assembly GCF_963692335.1 of Osmerus eperlanus. NCBI lineage: Eukaryota > Metazoa > Chordata > Actinopteri > Osmeriformes > Osmeridae > Osmerus > Osmerus eperlanus. The sequence goes on from NC_085035.1 coordinate 3,821,575, forward strand.
TGACCTGTTTTAATCCCTGACGCTGAAGCAAATGGGGTCAAATGGGGCCATCATTTATGATTAAAAAAGGAACAGCGATAATGGGGAATTTCACCCAGGACGGTCTTATACATCAATGTGTACCAGTGTTTAAGCCTGTTTAGGGTCAATGAAGATCAGCCAGGTGCTGCAAAGATCTTAATGGTATGTTAAACGTTTTTGCTTTGTGATAAACCGGAGGTCCGCATGATACACCAAATCAAGAGCAGAGCAGTGATAGAGGCCTGCATAGGCTACACAGTATATAACATCGCCGAAATCTAAAAGCAGGAAGGTACATTGTACAAGCTCTTTCCTGGCCTCCAGGGAAACCAGCTTTTCAAAGGTAATAAAAGCCAATTTGCAACTTGAGCTTTCTTATCAAGTCTTCCACGGAACGGCAAAGCTCACTTTTGTTTGTTTTCGTTTGCGTGTCATAAAGCCTCTCGATATATCATCTTGTTTCCATCTTGGTGCTACTCGAGATGTTGGCTGGATTCTCTCGAGGGGCATGTATGCGTCGCAGTTAGGCCTACTTTTAGTTTCTTGGATAAAATGTTTTGGACTAATCTTCTACATCATCACACTTGAATGATATAAGGATAATAATTTAAATATTTTATCTTTCACATTTACTTATGTGCACACTTATTTATGCATTGATGACTGAATAATTCAAACTCCATTCTGTTCGACTTTGCAGCGCTCCAGAGTTGACATTTAAGATTAGTGCGAAGACATCAGGAAAACAAAACAATTCATAATAACACAGTTTCATCATCATTTATTCAAACTGTCCTCCGCTCAGAACGTTCAAATGAAAATGCAGATGATCTGTTTACACAGTGTGGAACCCAGATCTGTTTTCATCAAAGTTCACCGACTGCATAACTGATTGGTGCGCCCCCTCGTATGTTAGCTGTCAATCACCATGTCACGTCTGTGAGCCGCTGATCTCCCCCTCAGGATTCTGACGGCCGCGGAGACACACGCCACCCCCGCTGTCACAGCTGTCTGGGGACAAAGAGAGACAAGGCAGGTGACGTGCCACAGATGACTGACACAAAGACGAAGCTCGCAAGTAGATTCATTTCCTCAAGCGGCACAGAGAACGGTCATGACTTTTATACTGGTAATGTAGCAGTTTATTTTTTATTTTAGGCTGTCAATGTGTTGAATGTACAACATCCTCCAGGAAACGCAGTAATCATTCACTGGCATGCCTTGTTTCACTGTCATATTAAAGGACATTTCTGGATCAGTAAGAGGTAGACATGCAGAGGTGCTGAGGGAATTTATTATTTGATTCAAACCATCCCCTCTCCAGATCAATACATTCATCCTACATGCAAACATGGACAAACTGGGGATGCACTGTATAGAACAGCCCTTGAAGATACATACCATTTGAGAAATGCTGCATGCAAAGCTAGGGTCACATAATCAGCGCCAGAAGAGTCCTAACCATCTGTCAACAGCCTGTGAGTTGTTAGTGTGTTAAATCCAGAATATCGATTTGCTCTCACCCGGGGGGTGACTCAGTGTCTCAGCATAAAAACAGCCACTGCATCAGCATTCAAAGAATGTTAGCCTGCTTTTTATGGACAATTTCAAAGGAGACTCCCCTCCTGAACATAACTGGCCATGCGTAAAGTTAAGAAAGTCAATACTTTTTTCAAAGCTGTCTAACATTTATACCTTCTAAGATAAATATTAACCTCATTAAAGTTATTGTTGCACAGGGCACACAGGGTAATGAAATGCTTACCCGCTGCAATGTTAACATTTGAGAAATATGTAGATAATAGACATACATAAAAAAAGTAATTTTCCATGAGTAAAGAATCACAATTTGTAGTGACCTGGATTAACCTTTGGTTGGAGGCACATTTTCCTGCTTCTCGCAGCATTATCGCTCCTGCTTGAGAAAAAAAACTGTGTTCGAAATGATCTATGATTTGGGGGGAAACTCTTGGGGAGAGGCTTTTGAAAACGTATACACTTATGGAGGGTCCCAGACCCCCCCCCAGTCCCCTCCCCCCCCTCCCAGACCCCCCCCAGTCCCCTCCCCCCCCTCCCAGACCCCCCCCAGTCCCCTCCCCCCCCTCCCAGACCCCCTCCCAGACCCCCCCCCAGTCCCCTCCCCCCCTCCCAGACCCCCTCCCAGACCCCCCCCAGTCCCCTCCCTCCCAGACCCCCTCCCAGACCCCCCCCAGTCCCCCCCCCTCCCAGACCCCCTCCCAGGACAGACACCATGACACAGGATAGAAACAGCAACGACAGACAACATGGGAATATAAAAGCCCGGAATAATTAGTCTGCATTTCCTTTCCGATACAGCATGTCATTACTACTGTATGGAGATGTTTGGACATAGCCGAAAACCACCCTAACCTTGGGGAAATTAAATTAAACAATATCACGTGTTACTCTGGACAGCCGGAATTCAAAATTCTGTTCCAAAACAACGATTGTTTGAACATTCTCTCCAACTCAAGGCTGTTAATTAACAGTACAGGGAGAAAGTGCCTGGGGCTTATTAGCTGTAATTCATATGGTAGCTGAGCCTAACCTGTTAAACCGGCCCTCCGCCTTCATGCCCACGATTAATTCCCTCCTCTATCTGGATGCAGGGTAAACAATGAGATATGACATTAACACAAGATCATCCCCTTGCTTGCTTCCGCCAAGGATATGATGTCAAATAGGCCATGCTCACACACACACACACACGAACACACACACAAAAAACACACACACACAGCCATCAAAGTAGAGTTGGGAATCTCTGCCAGACAGTTTACCATAAAATGGGGAGAGATTCATGTGTTTTATTCCGCACCCCCAGTTCCTTTGCAGTGATGTGATGATATGGAACATCATGCTGCAAAGAGCAGACAACATAGTGGAGACATGAAACTAGATATTTTGATTCTATCTGGTCCACATCCGACTTTAGTCATTTCTTTGGACATGTTTTCTCATCGGTTTGGCCTATTTTTTCCTGCTTGGTACAGGTTTACATTTTTATGTTGTGAAACAAATAAACGTACTGTGCTAAAACCCCTCCATCATGACTATAAACTGTGTTCGATCAAATAGTCTTCTCTGAGCTTTTCTTTGATAAACACTAATTAAACGCAACAGTGAAAGGGCTGAGCTAGGTCTGGTGTTGTGCGTGTTCAAGGGATTTGGATGAAGAAAGAGAGAGAGAGAGAGTGCCTTGGAGGTTAAAGGAGCATTTGAGTTCATCTGTTTCCCTGTGAGATTATGAGTGCAGCACTTCTATGCTCAGAGTTCTGCTCTGCCTGTGTGTGTATGTTCAAAGGCCTCCACTAATAAACCATAGCTCTGTATTCGAAAATTCAGGGCATGTCTCTATGGGGAAGCCTGCATTCTGAAATGCACAGTAGTAAAAGTAATCAAATTTGAAGTTCTGATTAAGAAAGGGGATATGTCAGTGAGGGAGTGTGTGTGGTCAGTGTGTATTTAAGCTAGTTCCTGGGAGAAGGAGAGGGAGCAAAGAGAGAGAGAGAGAACTGTGAAGACAGGAAGTCAAAGTGTGTGTGTGTGCATTCATGCATGCCTCCACAAGCGTGTGTTCACCTCTCCAGCTGATGGACTGGGGGTCCCTGGCGGCCTGGGACTGCACACACACACACACACACACACACACTGGCAGCCTGGGACTGCACACACACATACACACTCGCAGCCTGGGACTGCACACACACACACACACACACTGGCAGCCTGGGACTGCACACACACACACACACACACACACTGGCAGCCTGGGACTGCACACACACACTGGCAGCCTGGGACTGCACACACACACACACACACTGGCAGCCTGGGACTGCACACACACACACACACACACACACACACACACTGGCAGCCTGGGACTGCACACACACACTGGCAGCCTGGGACTGCACACACACACTGGCAGCCTGGGACTGCACACGCACACACACACACACACACTGGCAGCCTGGGACTGCACACACACACTGGCAGCCTGGGACTGCACACACACACTGGCAGCCTGGGACTGCACACACACACTGGCAGCCTGGGACTGCACACACACACTGGCAGCCTGGGACTGCACACACACACTGGCAGCCTGGGACTGCACACACACACTGGCAGCCTGGGACTGCACACACACACACACTGGCAGCCTGGGACTGCACACACACACTGGCAGCCTGGGACTGCACACACACACTGGCAGCCTGGGACTGCACACACACACACACTGGCAGCCTGGGACTGCACACACACACTGGCAGCCTGGGACTGCACACACACACACACTGGCAGCCTGGGACTGCACACACACACACACTGGCAGCCTGGGACTGCACACACACACACACTGGCAGCCTGGGACTGCACACACACACACACTGGCAGCCTGGGACTGCACACACACACACACACACACACACACACACTGGCAGGAGCCTTGGGGTGGAGGAGGCCGTTATTTATCATCCCAGGCCTTATCTGCCGTCTCTCCAAATGAGATGCTATCTCGGACAGCCTAATCTGGTTTCCAGTCACAGCATTTAACGCCCTTGGGAGGAGAGACTATGTCGCCTGTCAAGACTCATTGTTCCACCAACCAGGAGGAGGTGAGAACAGGTGAGAAGGTGCAGATGGGTGGGGGGAAAGAGAAGAGAGTCATATAGGAGGAGGGTAAGTAGGACAAAGAGGAAGAAAGAGTTGAGGAGAGAAAGAGAGATGTGTGTGACATGTGAGAAAGAGAGTGGAGGTATCACAGAAAGCGACTATATTGATCGCCGTATTTAAAGAAGGGGTGACAAATGTGGCAGCCCAGCGAAGTAAACCATAAAGAATGTAGTGGTGAGGAAAGGTCAACTACATTTCTCGACAGACAGACTGGAGAACAGAGCAGAACAGGGCACAGTGAGACTGTCGAGAACAGGACAAGAGAGGTGAACCAATACGAAGAGAGATCTGTAGCCGCTCTCCTCCGTTCAGCTAGGCCCCGGAGGACTGCTAGAGGGGGCTCTCTGTGATCTGAAAGCATCTTCAAAAGGACTGAGCCGTAGCCAGACACAAAACACCCTGACACTGACACCATTAACCTACGATTGATTAACATGTGTGTACCATTATCCTGCATGCCCAGCAGACCAAACCATTTTGAAAAAAATAGACCTTTATCAGGTGAGTGCTTTTTCTTCTTTATTTTCATATTCCCTCAATCAAGTCCTTTATTGAGTTTTCCTAGGTAACCATTAGAAATCGGGGTGCCACAGAGAAGGATCATTTCCCCTCCTCCGTGTTTTACAGATGATTTGGTATGCTTCAGATCATAAGCTGTTACAAGCCTTCTCCATACTTTTTTATTCCCATTATTCTGGTACAGGGAGATCTTAGTTTCATCTGTCCAGATAATGGGCTGGATATATTAGAATTCTTTGGGGCAAAATCTGGTATTTCTATTCTTGAGACTTATGAATGTGCACCTTGTGGTGAACCCTCTTAACGGTGACTCGAATACGTTTTGGAAAACAGCCGAAATAAAGTATGAATGCTCAGTTTCCTCATATTTATGGACCTAACTGTATTCTACGTGTCATGCTGAAATATTTCAACACAAAAGCAGATGTTTAACCAATATGGTTAAGCTACCGTCACAATCAGTGGCTGATCTGGGAAAAAACATCTCCCTCTCTTATGTTTCTAGAAGGCCGATGCATAAGGTACAAGACAGGTAAAAAGGCTAGTACTAAAGGATTTGCTTGTTTACCGTAATCAATCCTCAGAACCATCCTCAGTAATCATTTCGACCTTTCCTGCCTATTGTCACACATAACATCAACGGTGCGAGCGCAAATTACATGCAGAAATAAAAATGCAGGTGTATTATACAGAAAATTGATTTTACATGCTGGTAGGTTCCTTATTAAAAAGCACTCTTGCAGAACCAGGCAATGCAAAATGGAATAGACTTGCATTACATTACAAAAACAGTTTCTTCCCTTCCGCTGTTGGCCTATTCAACAAGGCCAAGGATTCACACTGACTTCATGACTCAATGCCCTTAAAACACACTGCTTTTTGCACTGCACAATACAATCTTGTATCATTTGTATTTTTTGTAATATTTGTATTTTTTGTATTTTCATATTGTAAATTACTGCAACTTATATTTTATTTAAATATTTTATTGTATAGTTTATTTTAATCTAATTCCACTTAGTATTGCTAGTTATGTACCCTAAGTATAGTTAGTCCTCATATTTAAATTTTAGATTCCTATATGTTTAATGTTTGCATCTTCCTCCCAAAGCAAATTCCTTGTCTGTGCAAACTTTCATGGCGAATAAAACTCATTCTGATTCTGATTGTTGGTAGTACAGTTACAACAAACTGCTAAAAACTGCAAAAGCCTTTAGAAATAATGCATGTTGATTGTAAACGTCATATGCTATGTTGTCTGGAATACAATGAAGGTCAATTCACATATGAGGTCAACAGAAACATGTCTACGATCTTACAGCATGAACATAATGTTTATAAATTATTCATTAATCAGTGCATGCTGTAGTATGACGGTAATTGTATACAATAACAAATGAATTAATCTGTTTGATGATGATCTATATCGTCAACCTATATAGATTTCATTAAAATAATATTACACATTAAGCCTGCCACATATTTCAAGTATTAGAATTCTTCAAAACTTTTTGATCACCACACAAATGTGGCTACGGCGTAAACCTCAACCAGAGCCTTTCAAAAAGATGTGTCCATGGCTCTGGCTCAACCAGTCAGTCACGAGCTGGAAGCATAGAGTTAATACTGGCTGGAAGCTTTCTCCAGAGCCCATATTAGACATTCTCTGCTTTCTCTTTCTCAGCTTCTGGCGCTGCCAGCACTTCTCTTGCTGCACATTCGAGAACAATGATTGTATTTTTTTAATGTTTCATATAATAAACAGGGAAGCATACTTTAATATTTACATAAATATCGTATTGATATATGAATTATATTAGAGGGGTAAACATCATATTTTAAAAAGGTAGTTTCTGCAAATATTTTAATCGGAACGAATCTGTAGATTCAAATGCCACGTTTCTTTTGCCTACATTTCCATCATGGCTGCAAGGGGAAAAAACAATGTCTTACAAACGCGTTAGTTCTGGGATTCTGTCTTTGTGTATCTAAATGAAGCAAAACAAAGAAGACTAAAGAATAGCATTCACTCGAATACTTATTTATCTGTCCACTTACGTAGCTGCTGTGATTTTGGAATGTTTCGGCGCGGCGCAGGAAAGAGGGATCACAACAACAAGCCGGTGAAGAAGGATGTGAGTGACAGCGATAAATATGCAGACCTCCTGGTTTTCGGCTATGCGTGCAAGGTGTTCCGAGACGACGAGAGGGCTCTATTCCACGAGCATGGCAAACATCTTATCCCGTGGATGGGAGACAAGGACATCCTGATTGATAGGTCGGTTGAACAAACTCAAAAGGAACCGTTATCCTAACCAACTTTCCTACCCTAACCAGCTAGCTAATGTTAGCATGCCAGCTAACGTTAGCTTATCAATATAATGTCTTTTGAACTGAAGGGGACAGCTCCGATGTTATTTTACAGAAGGCAACATGTTAATTAACATCTGACATAGATAACGCTGTTGATAAAACATCAATTTATTTTGTTAGTGTTGAGTGTGAGTTCTAAGAATGGCTTTAGGTTTTAGGCCCGATGTTAACGCCAACATGTCAAGACGCAATGTCCTTTCCAGTCGAGACCGGGCTCTGCTCAGCTGCCAATCCTGCTGGTCATTCTGCTCTCCGCTTACTCTTCTGCCAGTGTCCTGGTGCCGCATGGAGGCCAATGCGTCTTGACATGTATGAGGAATTTGCTCTGGTAGTTTCATTGTACAAATATAAGCGGTTTATATGCAAAGGTACAATGATGCCAAGCTTTGGAATGTTTTGCCGTAGGCCTGTTAAATGAAGTTTTCTTCGCTTCGTATTTTGGACATCTTATGTAACTATGGTGAAGACCACCAGAGCACTTTCAACACAGAACAACTGTAGCCTACGCCTATGTGTGCAATCTTGTGTATTTACGCTCATGTTTAATAATAATGTAAGACTGTTGACGATGTATAGCTGTTCTCCACTAGCTTATATTTTTGATCCTCTAACCAAACTCTCTTGCAGGCAGTGGGACATTGTATTGCTGTATTCCCATCAATGTAAAATGTTCCTTTAGGAACTTTGGAAACAAACTCACTTTTCTATTAAACCGGGAGCTGGAATCCTTTGTTGATCTCCCCAGTCCTTCTGAGCCTACCTCCTATTTCCAATGTATGTGTGTGTGTCTCTCTGTCACGTAACATAGACTTATGTCCCCAGCGAGGTAGGCTAAGGGGTCCCACCAGGCCCCCCGAATGCCAACCCCAGCACCCACTTCTCTCTTTCGATGAAGAAACTGGAACTGAGAGTTGGCGTAGAGGAGCGAACGCAGCAAAATATCGTCCGTTTGGGTTCTTACGGATAGGTATTTATGTGCTCGGGTTTGTGTGGATTGTACCCTTTTTTACAGATATAGAAGGATTGATGTGTTATAGGGGGGAAAGTTGAACCCGGTAAGGTAAGAGGAGAGTTGTTTTCCCATTTTTTCTTTTCTCGATTTATTTTCGTGTCCATGACACAGGGACGGTTGAGAGAGGAACGCAACATTGCCAGTAAGCTTCCTAGTTAGCCTCCTAGCAAAGTACACATAAGCTCATGTCGGGAGTTCTTCACGCTAGGCTTTGTTTCAGTATTGCAACCAGATTCGCAGTTCCAGCACTACCTATACACTCACTTATGACAGACATATTGTGACTGAGGTAGCACATCTGTTGTCGCTGAGCACATTCTCGGCTTTAATACAATCCCCCCGTATGTTATAAGTAGGTCAGTGTTGTCTTAAACTCCCTGTCGGCTTCCTTCCCTCTAACCCCTTGTCCTTACCCGACAGGTACGATGGGCGCGGTCACTTGCATGACCTCTCTGAGTACGATGCGGGCTCGTGGAACAGAGACTACCAGCTGTCAGAGGAAGAGGCCCGGATCGAGACCCTGTGTGACGAGGAGAGGTACCTTGCCATGCATACCGACCTGCTGGAGGAGGAGGCAAGACAAGGTAGGCTGTGCACGTACGCACACCACACACACACGCACGCACGCACTCCAGCCTATTTGAACTGCATTTTCTCAGTTCACCGTAAGCTGTGCGAATGAACTGTGCCCATGAATTACAATGATGTGCATCAGTCTCTGGGGATCTATGCTATCTGCTTGAGATGACAAGAAGGAAGCCCCCCCCCCAAAAATCTATAATAGTGATGCTGCAGCTGATAACAGGCAAGCTACCAGATTGAATCGTAAGATGAATATGCTAGTGCCCTCCTTAAACTTGAATGCTGTTTCTGCAAGGTTTTTCAATAATACACCTGCCAGTGGACGTCTCCAAAGTCTGTGTTACTTTAGCTTACACCCTATTTCCACATTCTCAATTCTGCTCTGTTCTAGGTTACGTGAATAACTTGTCATTGAAGCACAATCTTTTTATTTATGTACACAACTCAGTCCCAACTTGTGTTAAATATTCAGTACTGCACTGTCTGGGGCTATTTTATTAGTCTTTCAACAACAACATCTATGAGCCGCCCTCCGCTACTTTTTCACTTCCTGTTTTTCTGGAACATGTCACCCTATAGTCTGGTCTCTCGTTTGTTAGAGGAAAAGCTTATGCAGAAATATGGATTTTTTTTTCGACGAAGGACGTTGTGCTCTTGTAAACAGTTTTGTAGTCGAGTAGATCATTGGGTGTGCTCAAGCCTTCGGCGAGAGCACAACCTTTGTTCTCTCACATATATATTATTATTATTATTTTTATTTCTTTTTGCCCCCCTAAAACTCAGTCAATATTTGGCCTACATAGACAACGTAGGTGTCAAAAGTTTCGTCTTGGTAGCGATTGAGTTGCTTCTATTGGAATTTACGTTCCGTTGTATGGTTTAAGTGGAAATTAAGTTTTTGTGGCGAAAAGTGAAGCTAACGGTGGCTAATTTGCTAGCCACAGTCACTGACGTTACTAACGTCACTACGTCACTAACGTCACGAAAACACGCGTGACTACCTTTGGCAGAACATTCGTTTCGCATCTGTTAACTTGGGAGATAGCTAGGCTAACTATAGCTTTACTGGAAGGCAGCTGCAGAAACGCCACAAGCAAAGAGGCCAGGGTGATAACTATTTATTACTTTGTGATATGACACACAATTGTGATGTGTAATGTACAGTATAAGCTGATATTATTAAGGAAGTACATCTACTTTCGGAAACAGTAGTCTACTATTTCACTGACGTATTAGCATCATGACATTAGCCTGTGTTGCCCGGGCAACACATACTACAGTAGTCTATGATGTAGCGTTATCTGTTTTCAATCGTTAAAATAAACATTCCTCACATATATATTTTCGTTGTAGGATTTATTCTGACATTAGTAAACGATTTGTCGGTGAAATTACCGTTACCTGTGGTTTCAAACCAGTGTTGCTCACTGCAACGCTGTAGCCTACGCGAGACACACTACAAAAACATCTACAGTACACAGCTGTTTAGGAAATCAAACGGCGACAGAACATGTTCGGCACTCCCCTTACTTAAATCAAAAGTCTCTGACCACTAACCTGAACTTCATTGCCACAGCCTAAACTTTGTCAATCTGTTCATGAAAATAATTAATTTCAGCCTAAACCTTACAACGGAACGTTAAATCGAATTCAACCAACGCAATCGCTACCGAGACGAACACAGCAGTAGTCTAGTACTGTACCGTAGTAGAATTTACCGGGGCAGCTTCTCCACACAGGGCTATATCGCATTTTGCGTTGTTACTGACAATGATCGCTACCAGTGAGCTTTTTATGAATGAGCGATTTTCCACTAAATAAATGTCAAGCTTATTTACGTTTTTGAGGGCATTTTTTCAGTTAGCAGATGGTAATGTTTGAATCGCGATTCCATCTTCTATTGCCGGTAACGTCGTAGAATAATCTTCAAAGGGGGTTCTTTATTCATGAATGAATGCAATATGAGTAGGCTAAATGCCTGAAAATATCATGAGAAGGGAAAACTTAAAAGGACGTTTAAGTCATAGAGATTAGGTCAATTTTTACACCGGTCTGCCAAATGTATTCGTTGATTCAGCTATGAGGCTGCCTCTTGCAGGGGAAATGAGAAGACATCATATTTCATTCTACACTTAACTCGTATTTTGAGTTGTAAATGAGCAGCAAAAAAAAGATGCTTTTAAATCTATGTAATCTTTATAAATAATAAGTAGGCCCTATGCATTTTTAGATAAAATATACAGAAATATCAGTTGTAAAAATGTCATTAAAAAACGGACCCCTGTGCAACCGACGCAAGCAAGCACACCCTACAATTTCCCCAGAAATTGTACCCTCTCTAGTTTGAGCTGTAATCACATCGGTTGTAGAACTATGCATGGGGAGACATGATGACTGTTCTTTGTCCGTTACAGAGGAAGAGTACAAGCGCCTGAGCGAGGCTCTGGCAGATGAGGGCACCTACAATGCAGTCGGCTTCCGCTACAGCGCTGACTACTATGACCCCTCACAACCCACTGAGGAGGAGGAGGCCAACAGAGAGATGGGTAAGACACACACACACACACATATACAAACAGACATACATTCACACATCGATATACATGCACAGGCACACACACACACACACACGCACACACACATGCACAGGCACACATACACACACGCACAGGCACACACACACATGCACAGACACACACACACACACACAGAAATACATTCACACATCGATATACATGCACACACACGCACAGACATACACACACGCACAGGCACATACACACGCACACGCACAGACACCCACACAGACTACACACATACACACTCGCACATCGATATACATGCACACACGCAGACGCAGTCGTTGGCCGCGTTTCCCAGATTCGTTAAGAGCTTCTTAGCGCTAAGAGCTTCTTAGGGGCGCTCTGACGCGGCCATTATGCGTTAAACGAACACAGCGATAGTGATGCAGCATGCATTTTCCAAACCGCGCACACAGAGCCTCTCTTCTCTGACCTGGCCTAAGGAAAGATAGTGTATGAACGCTCACACTCAAGAAACGCGCGCACACACACACACACACACACACACACAGCAAAGACCCAGACATCAACTTCAATAAAAAGCTTGTGATTAATTCTTTAACATAGCCAGCTCCCTCTGAGCCACATAAACCACCATTTGAAGCCCAGAAGCGGTTGGAAAGCACGCTTTCTAAGTGTCTCCCGTGAACTTGAAGCGGTTCTACAGGCCTGGACTGTTAATCACCTGAGGGGTTCATACAGTCCCTGCACAGCAGCGCAGTCTTCCCCCACACACTGCTCATGTACCTGGGCCTAAAGCCTGTGTCTTCTTCCCTAAGAAGGACCCGCAAACCACATATCGACGGTAATCATATTCCGAAATCCCCCCCCCAACCAAAACAAGTAATAGCTTTGCCCATTCATGCATATTCATATGCACCTGTCCTCGCCCGGGAATTTGGGGACTTCATCCTCAGCCCCAGGTACCGAGGGTCTGTTCGCTTGTTGGCTTCAAAGTAAAGTAGCTTCTCCCCCCCCCCCCTCCCCCCCCCCCCTCCCCCCCAACCCTCCCCGTCAGGACCGATACTTTGGAGCGGTGTCATCTTGACCGGCAGAAATGTGTGATGGCACAGTAATTATAATGGAACTTTTCGGGCGCAGTTTTCTCATCTTTCTCTCTTTCGCCTCGCTTTACTCTTTTACTTTACTCATTTCCTTTTCTTTCTCCTCTTTCTTTCTTTCTTTCCCCTCTCTTTCTCACACTCTCTCTCACACTCTCTCTCCCCCCCCCCCCCCCCCCCGCTAAAGTCATTTATAAAGTTCTGACAGCGGCTCTGAAAGAGGACTAGTGACTGTAGTTCCAGGCCTGATCTCCGACCCTTAGAGGCTCTTGTCACCATTACAATCCGAACCAACCCTGTCCTAGTTCCTGTCTCCTCCTCTAACCAGGCCATTCCTCACCCGGGATGAGCCTAGCTTCTGTTCTCAGCGGGGGGGGAGGAGGTAGAATTACCAGCATACCTGCAGCTGCTGAATAATAGATGGTTGAAAACCTTTGCAGCAGGAAGCTCCGGTAGCTAGCACCCAGCTAGCTGGGGAGGAGACACTCTGGGCAAGGGGGGGGGGGGGGGGGCGTAGCTGTGTACTGAGGGCTTGTCCCTTTAGCCCAGAGTCACCCGTCTCTAGTATTCATTCAGCAGAGCTAAAGCCTTTCTGAAACCACTGGGAGGGCACGATGAGGCCCGCCCGCCCAGAGAGAGAGAGACGAGGGCAGACACGACGAACCGAACCGAAAGGGACGAAGGTTTCTGATGGAGCGTTTTGGCTGGAGGACGGTTGGCTGTTGAGCTCGGGAAACTGGCCAGCCTACGATTACGTTAGCAGTAAATTGGCGTCCATTAAGAGTAACAAGGTGGAGGGGAATAGGGGGGGGAGGATGGGGGTGTGGGGGTGTGGGGGTGGGGATGAAGATTTGCCATGAATGTGCTTCCACCCCATTCATCTGTAGACTCCTTAAAGTGCACACCCGCATACATATTTGATCTAATTCCCCCAACCCTGTCTGCCTATTGTCTCCCACAGTAGAGAGAGAGAGAGAGAGAGAGAGAGAGAGAGGGAGAGTGTCTCTGAGGGAAGAAGGAGGGGTGAACACAGTGGCGCAGTGGGGGTGCCGTTGAAACAAACGCGGCAGGGACCGCCGCCTCCGAAAAGTTAGGAGTGACGAAAGCTGACGGCTAAAGTGCCTCTGGCCGCGACGAGTGCAGGGGAGGAGGAGGAGGGGGGCTGGACTGAGTGCTTGTGCCCTGAGCGACTGTGGGCATTCATCTTAACGTGTTCTCCCTCCCTCTGTCTCTCTCTCTCACCTGGTGCCTGCCCCCACCCCCCAGCAGAGGAAGCCGAGTCGGAGGAGAACGAGGAACCCTTTGTTGCCCCCCCAGGTCTGGTCATCCCCCCGGATATGGAACTGGTGAGTCATCGTCCCTAACCCCGCATGGCAGACCCCCCAGGCAGGGCTGCAGAACGGGCAGACGTGCGTCCGACCCGGAGCTTATGTAGCATAGCGGCTGCCATGGTGACTTCAGGGAGGAATATGCCACAAACTGTTCAGAGGGAATCCCGACGCCGGGTGACAGACAGTGACAGTGCCTGAGATGGAGGCTGTTATTGTCACTGCCAGCTTGTCATCTCAGTATGACCCTGGTTATGTGCGCGACTCTTCAGCCGCTTGTCTGTGCTCTCAGACTTCATCTCCCATCACGCACCAGTGTGATCTCAGTCTCACCCCCATGACTTCTCTTTTCTAATGAGCTTTCGATGCCAGAGACCCAACCTGACCAATTGCTCCCATCCGGAAGCATCCATTCATTTCAAAGGCGGCAAATTCTTCAGTCCGGCCTACGTTATTAATCTTGGCCTTCGCTGGTGATTCCCCTCCTTAATCACACGGCTGAGCGTTCAGCCAGTGGTAGGGAGGTTTGGCGGGGGAGAAGTGGTTGCCACGACTCCATAAGGGAGTATGCGTGTCCTCATCTATCTTCCTAATGGCTGCAAGGTTATTTGTCGGGTCTTTTAAGGAGCGTAGCCTTTCAGCCCCTCTGAGGATCAGGATGCAATAAGGCCGCGTCGCAGCCGGATGCCACGTTGCCCAAGGCCCCCAGCCCGCCTCAAAAGTTTTTATTCATTATTCATGATTTTTATCTTGATGAGAAATGTGTGTTATTTCCAAGATTGTTGCTCTTATGCTCTCTGGGCTAGAAGAAGGAGAATGAGAGTTAGGAGGATTAATCATTGAAAGTACAAAGTCCGAGCGATATTGAATAATGTATCACGTCCAGTCCCACCGATTTCCATTTTGGATGTGTTTTATGGAGGTTTGGGAGAAAGAGAGAGATGAGAAACTCCTCAACTCTCGTGTGTAGAATAAAAGTGATTCATCCTGTTTTTGTCACAGTCGAACAGTGCAAACTTTTCAAAACACGATTTGGGACCATCGTGAATCTGGCAGTCCAAACGTCCTTTCCATCACCCGTGTGAGTGACACTTCCGTTGCGATCACGTGGTTGAAAGGCTTCTTTTATGTCCCGCCTTCTCTACAGCCGGCGACCACCAAGACCCACGCCATCATCGAGCGGACTGCCAACTTTGTGTGCCAGCAGGGGGCGCAGTTTGAGATCGTCCTGAAAGCCAAGCAATCTGGGAACTCCCAGTTTGACTTCCTGCGGTTCGACCACTACCTGAACCCTTACTACAGGCACATCCTCCGCGCCATGAAGGACGGCCGCTACGTCCGACCCTCTGACAGCAAGCAGGACCAGTCTCAGGGTAGGGGGCACACACACACAGACAGATACACACACACACACACACACACAGTAGTAAGTGGGCTCTTCCAACTTCCAGAATACACTCTTTTCAGTCACTTTTTGTTACTACTACAATAGTCACTGCACTGGACTTAATATTACACAATCGCACAGGATTTACATCGGCCTACTATTTTTCATAATGGCTTTATATGTGTATTTAGGATTATGTATGATGTTTATAAGAATGTTAGCTCACATCTCATTACGATTATTTATGTTGAAGTGAGAACATGTCCTTGTTACAAATGACTAAATAAACACAGAGAACTACCATCTACTCATCTATGTACACATTTGATATGTAGGGACCGTGTCATGCTCCATGTCGGAGCATCCACACCATGCAATATGTAAATGCCTCGATGTTATTCCGCCCTGCGTTTGAATAATGCAACGTGACGACAGAATTTGGGTGTTTTGAAGGAGGTTTCTTCAGACATTCACACAGCTCCCCGTGTCTCCCCCCCCCCTCGGTTCCTCTTTAGAATCCCAGTCGGATTCAGACGACGACGGCGACGGGAACTACCTCCACCCGAGCCTCTTCGCTCCGAAGAAGAGCTCTCGTCTGGAGGAGCTGATGAAGGTAAAGGCATAGCCTAAACCCCCCCCCCCACACACACACACACACACACGCACAGCCAGTTCAACTGTAACACTCGCATCAACCCCAGATGACACCGAGGGTTTATCACGTGTGCTGGCCCCATTCACAATTAACGAACACGAAACGAAATGGCCAGAGGACATTACTGTGTCGTTCACCACCGAAGATCCATTTTGTTTTCATCCATCTTCAAAGCCTCTCATTGGACACGTCTGGACTATCACCATTAGATAAATGAGGACATGTACTGTAGGTTAGTGTTCTCCCCTGTCAAGTAAATTGACCTTTTCTCTTAGCTCTTATTCTCTTAGGTTAAAGGAATGGCTTGAGACACACTTGTCAGACTATATCAGCCTCGGAGG
The DNA here is from genome assembly GCF_963692335.1 of Osmerus eperlanus. NCBI lineage: Eukaryota > Metazoa > Chordata > Actinopteri > Osmeriformes > Osmeridae > Osmerus > Osmerus eperlanus. The sequence goes on from NC_085035.1 coordinate 3,838,140, forward strand.
CCATGATCCTAGCTGTCATCCATAGAACATTTGCATGTTCCAAGTCGACCCTGTAATTTCTTAATTAAAGCTTGTACTGCATCATTTATGTGGTTTAACCACCAGCTAATTGAGATGGATCTGTGTTTTTATGTTAAGGACTCATACATTTCTGAATTGGAAGAGCATTAGTATCACATTGCAAAATTCACAGGCGTAATTGGGCCTGACTTCAAAGGACTTTTAGTTGTTGTTTTTTCCCCCTCCTTTTAGTTGTGGCTAAGGACAAATTACTATCATGTCTTTTCCCCTTTCCCATATCTTAATTTAAAATTCTGGATTTTAATGAGTGCTGCTTGTTGTCATTCTGAGTGAGTTACGCAGGGTAAATGGTGAGATAAAAGGCTTTTACATATATTATCTGATTTTCTCTCTAAATAAAAAATAAAAAGGCTTCGTTTTACTTCAAACCTGAATATCAAGAGCTACATCTTTCTTTCAGAACTTTGAAGTTGTGTCTTTGAAAAGGTTTGGATAACTTTGCCAGAAGAACTATTTGATTTTCGTAGATTTCACAGGATTTCACAAGATTTTCCATCCATATGAGGGTCGAAAGACAAGCAACCGCCACTCTCTATTTGAGACCTTTCAGTGTTTTTAATCCTCAATAATCAATCAAACCCTCAAATAAGGGTCTCTCATGGTTCTTCCGTTCGTAAGAATGACAAACGGTGTTGCTAGTTGAAAACCTTTTCTTACATTTACGTTTAGTCATTTAGCAGACGCTCTTATCCAGAGCGACTTACAGTAAGTACAGGGACATCCCCCCCGAGGCAAGTAGGGTGAAGTGCCTTGCCCAAGGACACAACGTCATTTGACACGGCCGGAAATCGAACCGGCGACCTTCTGATTTCTAGCCCGATTCTCTAACCGCTCAGCCACCTGACTCCCTTCTTGGTGGGTCATTTTGTGCCGCAGCCTCTACAAGTCATGGACCCAGACCACCCCCTGGCAGTGCTGGTTAGGAAAGCCCGGCAGGAACAGAATGGAGCCGCCACCGCTGCCATGGTAACCCGTCTGGAGGAAGTGTCAGAGCCAGCTGTGACCACGACACCAGCAGAATACGCTGCTGACTGTGAGTACACTCTCTTTTTTCTTTCTTTAATATATATATATTTTTTTATTTTGTACAGAAAACATGTGAAATCTAGTACCTGAGGAGGGGGACCACATGAGTTTCTGTTCATTTCCGTTGACTTCCACTTCCACTATTTCTTCTTAGCTTCTCAGATAGGAGAGCTTCTTGTCAGGAATTGGCCACTGAACCATAGCTGTTTAGACTGGAACCGAACACAAACCCCGTCCCCCGCAGGGAAGAATCACTCAGCATGAACTTCTGAACTAATATCGATACTAAAACACTGGTCAATACCAGTTTACAGTGGATTCTTCCAATGTTTTGAAGAATGAGTGCTTGTTTGTTTTGACAGTTTTAATGAGGGTTTTTTACCCAGTCTCAGTCTTGAACATGTTCGTGGAAGCAGCATTCTCCTGCCTCCTTGTTCATTGACTCTGGTGTTGATGTTGGTTTTGCTTGGTTGGTTTTGCTTGGAGCACTGGTGGAGAGAATCCAACGCTGCTGGTTGGCAGAGCTACAGATCGGTTTGCTGCTTCTACTAGCAGTCTGCGGTTCCATTCTACACACACACTCACGCAATCTATCGTTCTCTCTCTCTCAAACCCACACAATATTTCTCTGGCTTGGCTCAGTTGCATGCAGAGGTTACTTTACTCCTCATAGGCACTTTAGCCTAAGCGACCCACTCAAAAAAAGTGCTGTTGAACTCGTAGGAGGCCTGCACTGCCCTAGCAAGCCGAACTAGCAGTAGAACCGCAGGTTGCGCAATCAGCATATCATTTCTTGCTGTATAACTCTCTCATCTTCGCTCCCAGCTGGGGTTTGACAGGCTGGGCCCCCACAGAAGTCTTCGCGAGATGCTCGCTCGTCTTGACTCCTTTTCGTCTACAGAAGAATCGAGAATCAACCCCCCCCCCCCCCCAAAAAAAAGTCACGCAAATCTTTTATTTTAGAGAGACGGTTCATGCTGCGCTCGCTCGAGTGGTCTTCATCATCCACGCAGGAAGAGCTCCACCACGTTCCGTTCCCGAGGTTAGGAGGAGAACGCCCCTCGTCCTACCCTCTCGCTCCCGTCATCCTCCCCCCGACCGCCACCAGACGCAGACACAGATCTGTAATGTTCCCGGCTTAAGTCGACGTGATCATCATATTCGGGGGAGATTCAGCCCTTGAAGATGGCTCTTTTCGATTCTCGTTGCTCGTTGTAGCCGTTCCCTGTGAGAGGCAGTGGGGAAAACCCCAGACCTGCTTCACATCAGAGGCTCTGGAGAAGCACATCGCTCAACATGATCCTCCTCTATCATTCCATGAGCCCTCATATCGAATGTGAATGACTTGAGGGAGGATGCTTCGGTATGCTTTAAGAGTGTGGGCTGTTCAGAGTCCACAGGCGTATGGCAGGCTTGCTCGCCGTTTTAGCTCTTTGGTATTTGTCTTTCCCCCTCGGGGGTTGTGCTGGTGTCGTGTAATTGGTCTCTTAGTCCTTCCTTCCATGGTATTTATCTGCATGCTGCCACTCAAACTGAGGCGCATCACATTCGCACCCCCCCGGTCTGCGAGCTCCCTATCCGGTTGGTGCCACTCAAACCGGGTGTTTGGCATGAATATTCAGAAATTTCACATTCCGGCTGTGGTCTGAACTCCAGGGGTGGAAGTGGAGTGGGCCATCTGCAGCTTGGATGTTTGGTGGCACCCAGAGTTCAGCCCCAGACGAGTCGTCCGTCCCCCATCCCCCCCTCAGTACGGAGCCCTCAGACGTGCTGACATCCGTCCACGACGACGCTCAGGCGGCCTCCCCCGCTTCTCCGAGTCCCAGCGCTCCGTTTCTGCCACCCTCGGCGCTGCGGTACCCAACCCACGTTCCCTCGCACAGGCTCATTGGACTCCGCTGGTCTGTGAATACTGATATCTCCATTAATGCGATTTACTTGCTTCTGCAGAGGCAGCTGCAGAGTCCGACCTCTGAACTGTGCTTCGTTGTCAAAGGAAATGCTGCATCTACCAATGAGTCAGTCCCTAGCGGAGCGACGCTAGTTTGTCTGTTTCTTCCAGACATTTTTCCTGCATTTGTAATGTTGGCCGTTCCTTATCTAGAGGGACCCAGTTTCTCATTTCAGATCAACCCTTTGCCCCAGGAAGTTTTCCTGGAGTGTCCTAGTTTTACTGTACAAGGATGGAGTTAAAAGTTCTTCTAACAGCCGACTCGGTATTGGATTGCAAGGTGTGCTAACCGCTTCCCTTGACACTCGCAGTCCTGATGGGTATCGATTGGTTGCTGTGGCTTCTTGAACCCTGTGCCACGGCGCCGCAAGCTGTTTGTGTTCACAGAGGCGCGCTGAAGGGCTGCCCACGAGCATAACAATCATCATCATCTGCAGAGCCCAAGGAACAGCAGTGACCCTGCGTCTGCAGAGTTCCACACAAACACGTTCGCTCGTAACTTTGTCGGGGCACGCACAGCGCCTGGTGTTTTCATCGCCCCTTGATATTTGGTTGTGTGTGGCGATCGAACCCCCCCGAGCATGTTCCTCTCACTCCAGTCAACACCCGACAATTCATGTTGAGCACCATTTCTTCTGTCCCAGGGTTCTCTCTCCTTCATCCCCTCTTTCGCTCTCGTTCTCTCCCCCCGCTCCTCCTCTCCACATCTCAGACTCCGTCTTATCCGAGCGGGGGCACGATGGAGCGGATAAGCATCCGTCGCTGAATCCTAATCTCTTTGTTTGGCGCCCAGGGAAACGGAACAGGGTACAAATGAGTATCAAGTGCACAAACGATGGCTCTCGCTGCAGGATGCCACTTCCAGCCGACGTGGGGAATGGAAAGTGTCATGACATGCCGGCCAGTCCGGTGACTAATGTGTTAATATCGCGCCGAGTGTCCTCGTTCTCATTTGACTCAAGAGGCCAGACTTCGCTCCCCCCCCCCCATACCGCTGTCCTATCTTCATTTGGCACGCTTCGCCGTCTAAGGCACAGATCATTGATCAGCAGGCTGCGACACGCACTCGCGCACACCCACACACATGCAGACGGGGGCGCATTGTCACAAGCGCGAGCTCACGCACTTTGCCTCTTTTTTTACTCCCTTGAGTGGATGCCGGATGTATGAAACGAAAGCGAAGACTCCCCCTCCGTGATAAACATATGAATTTGCCGGCAGCCATTACCTACCGGACTCCTCGACAGTCCCACGGGAGTGCACGGCACATGAATGCCCACTTTTGTTTACAGATATGGATTTACACATCATACATGCATGTCCACACACACACACGTGCTTGTCCGTTTGCAATGCAATCGACAACACGGCGTGCTAAAAGGGACGGGGTCCGAACTCGATGGAGCCACATCACGTACGTACGCCTCCGGCCACGATCCTCCTGCCTTCCCCAGCTGCTCTCCCTCTGTTCCCGCCGCAGATGTGTACCCAGCGTCCGCAGCAGGGGCACCTGGTGGAAGAGCACGCCCGGGCACCTGGTGGAAGAGCACGCCCGGGCACCTGGTGGAAGAGCACGCCCGGGCACCTGGTGGAAGAGCACGCCCGGGCACCTGGTGGAAGAGCACGCCCGGGCACCTGGTGGAAGAGCACGCCCGGGCACCTGGTGGAAGAGCACGCCCGGGCACCTGGTGGAAGAGCACGCCCGGGCACCCCCCGAGATGCCCGAGCCGAAGCCTGGCGTGCGGCCATCGACGACGTGTTGCCACGCCTCAAACGTCTGTTTAACCCGTTAAGGAGTAGCGTCACACATATGTGATCGTTCGAAAGCGGGCCCCACAGAGTACCGTCACACGTGTGATTCTGAACATTCCAACCGACTATTTTCCGATAGACAAAAACTATATGACAAACGCTATAGTATGGCTTCAAAATTTACAATTAGGAGGCTAACAAGTAACACTAGCAGGTAGTAGCATTGCTACGAGTATTATGCTAGGTTGCTAGGTAACGGAAGCTAACTAAAGCTAGCTAGCTTCCGTTTTGGAAAAATAACTCACTCTGGTGGAAGCGTCGGTAATATTTAGAACTCACTCCTTAAAAGGTTAAGGTGTCCCTCCTTTCTCACCTCTTAGAGCCGACGCTCGCAGCTCACATGCAGTTACGTTTGAGCGAGGCGTTTCTATAAGCAGCCGATGACTCGCTCTGTGGCGTGAAATGACCTACCAAGGCACTTGTGTTTGTATCTGGTTTTAGAGACGTGTTTTGTACACTGGTTGTGTGTCCCTGTGTGTTTCCTTATTGTGTTGGTGCTCTAATGCTTTCAATATCCTCCTGTAAAGCATTACCATTTAAATGTGAATACCGGTTGATCCTAATTACTTGGGACATGAAGAAAAGAATCATAAAAAATCCTTTGTCCCCATTTTCCTCTTCCGCCCTCACAGTAAATTTAATTAAGTGGACATTGATCCAGACGTAAGATTATTTTAATTTTGAATTTCTGTCAACGTCGCATTGGCTTTAATCGTTGCCTCTGCCTATGCTGGGGCCAAGATCTCATTAGTGATGAAGGCAGACCTGAATGTACATCCGCCACATCCCTCCCACACAGAGGCAGGCTGAATACCCAAAGCTGTCACATGCTATACAAACACACATATCTGCTAGCTGATGGAGAACACACGCAAGTTATGTATGAGCATTTGTTCAGATGTACGCCTGAAGTGTTGTTGTGAAATGTTTATTGATGCTCCCCTCCCCATTTATCTTTGCAGCCAACGTAGCCGCAATGTATTATGGGTATTGTATGCTTCCCGACGGGAGCTACTGCTTAGCCCCGCCTCCCCCGGGCATCGACGCCAACGCCTACTACAGCTCCCTACCCTCGGGCATGATGGGACAGGCCTCCTCCACCGGAGCCCCGCCTCCTCCCGGGACCACGCCCCCTCCGCCTCCTGAGCCTATCATCACAGCAGCTCCGGTCGCAGCCCCTCCCCAGCGTGCCCCCGTCACCACGCCCCCTGTCGTAGCAGAGATCAGGTGGGGGGACACACCTGCGGTTGAACTTTGGTGTATCAGAAACCTGTTTGTCAAAAGAGGCAAAGAGAGATTTGTTTGTCGTATGCACATCATTAGACCGGACATCCTGGGCAACAAAATTCTTGGGGCGAGGCAACAGACACGTTGTAGGCATAAAAATACAAAAAGAGAAAAAGTACCATTAAAAAGAGAATAACGATAAGAAAAATGCGTATGTGTATACAGTGTTATGCTGGAATGCAGTGTTCAGCATCTCACTCCCTTCTTTCATTCCTTCCCTCACCACACGTCTTCCTTCTCCCTCTCTTCTGGGTCAGCTCCAAGCCCCAGGCCCCAGCCCCACTGTCTGCTCCAACCCCAACCCCGGCCCCAACCGCAGCCATCATCCCCCCGCCCCCTGACATCCAGCCCGTCATCGACAAGCTGGCCGAGTACGTGGCCAGGAACGGCGACAAGTTTGAAACCAGCGTCCGCGCCAAGAACGACCCTCGGTGAGCCCGGATGACCACTCACACCCCAGGCAGCCTGCTCTCTTCAATCTGCCTGTTAGCTTGATGTATGCGTCTGTGCACTCTACAGGTTCGACTTCCTGCAGTCCTGGAACCAGTACAACACCTATTACGAGTTCAAGAAGCATTACTTCATGCAGAAGGAGGGAAACAGCCGGGCAGAGGTATTATTAATGAACGCGAGCACTGTAGCGAAATGAAACGGCCGATTTGAGTGAGAACCACTGTGTTTCACCGTCTGTGGTTACCGTCGGCCAATCACGCCATCTCTGACCACGCCGCTATAGGCCGTGCGTGTGCGCACATCCGCTTGTGTGTGTGTGTGGGGGGGGTCGTCCTTCCCTCCCTTATGGGTTTGCTCTCCCTCAGCGCAGCCCCCCCCCCCCCCCCCCGGGGTTGGGCTCATTGTTATTGGCATAGCGCTGCCTCTTTTTATTTATACATCCATGTGTTTAGAAGGTAGCTCTTTCAAAGCTGTACCATGGCATCATGAGGGCTTTTATACCCAAGATCAGACAGTTATAAGACTGTGCGTGTGTGAGAAGAGCCTGTCCTACTGTCCACAGATCAAAAGCCTTCACTAATAGAGCGTGCCCAGGGCTTACTGGCGCAACGCAGTCAGTCTTGAACAGTCATCTTCAACCCCCCCCCCCCTATTTGGCTTTCTCCTTAACACAGCCCTTCAGGGCTGTTCAGGGGTTTGTTTTGAGTGCACCCCGACTGCCTCTGGTGTTGTTCGTCAAGGCCGCTTGCTGGTCTGAGACAGATTGCTGTCTCCATCCCACCTGTTGAGCTGCCTGTTCAGCCTCCAGTCTCTCTCTCTCTCCCTCTCTCTCTGTTCCCCCCCCTCTCTCTCTCTCTCTGTCCCCCTCTCTGTCATAACACACTAATTCTGTCTCTTGCAGTTCCTCTTTGTTTCACTCTCTCTCTACTTCATTATCCCTCCTCCTTTGGAATTTGAATAATGGCCTTGGGTTTTAAGTGTAACAAAGCCACATGTGTGAATGAACCCAAGGCTGAGTAAAGCATTTAGCGTTGATGCATTTACATTTAGTAGACGCTCTTATCCAGAGCGATGCCATACTTCTTTTTCCTTTTCTTTTTTCGTTTCTTGGAACAAGTCCCCGCTAGATGTTTTTCCCCCCCTCACACACCCAGCAGAACACAGTGGATGGCAGGTGAGCCAGACGCCCTTCCCATGTTCTCCCCCCTCACCCCCCCTGCTCTCCAGGGATGGTAAACCTGCCTCGCCAGCCAGCTTTTTTTTGTGTCTTCTTACAAATCCATTAGGCCCTACCCCATCACACAGGCTTATCCCATCAACCCAGCACACTTAACAAGATTTCCAAACGTTAGCATGCGATTTCACATTCGGCTATCTTTGCAGGGCACATCCCCTTGACTTTCACTCGGGAAGGTTTGTCTCATTTTAGTTTGCGGCGTGGGCTGTTAGCGACTAGCGCGCCTCTCTGGACCCCTCACTAAAGACCCCCGTTCATTTCTTTTTGGTCGTTAGCTAACGGATGTACAGTCCGCCGGTGTTTCCTAATGGTTCTATGTAGGAGGGTGGCGCTTTGACGCCGGATATTAGGAAAAACAACAATATCAAGGGTGAGCGCAAAAGGAAGGCTAAACATGTAGAAATCCATTTGCTCACAACCGCTTCAAGTGGTTGATTTGTATTCCCCGCACGTTGCAGCTTGAGCTAATAGCGGGACATCAAAGAAATGAACCGACGGGAATGGAAGAATGGCCGTATGAAGACTGGTTTCTCCCCACCCCCTCCCTTTTGTGTGTTGAACGGCTTTCAGACGTTGTTTGTTGGATATAAATTGTCTATACGTCACCTAGTTGAATTCGTTTAGAGAACCAGGGCCATTGGCAGCGCAAGATGGATTTAAGCTTCAAGTTCTTTAATTAGAAATGGGATCTCAATTAAAACAACACTAATGCCAGAATGGAACTATAGGATATATTTTGTCTAATAGGAAATTAATCCCTTCTGTGTTAGTGGTAGTTACGTGTCTGTGTGTGTGGATTAGTGTTTTCACGGTAACAACATTTCAATACCCGTGAAATTTCACGGTACTCGATACCATTTTCGATACCAAAGCAGAAAAACTCAAATAGGTTACTGAACAACTCTCATTTGTTGATAGTAACAGTCACCTACAATATCTGAGGTTGTACTTACGACAACGACACAACATTAACAATCACAATGCATGTATGCCTTAAGGCAAAATATTTGTGTGGACTAAGTGTAGACATTAAGCGAACTCAGCACATGACTTAGAGATCATTTGTAGAGCTCAAAAATACAAATCTTGACTTGGAACATCATTTGTAAGAATTTGAAAAAGTGGATTCAACAGAACTTGTATACATCCCAAACCCCAAATTTCGGCAAACAATGTCATCTAAAAGCCTCTGTGAAAAATCTGTTAAGCCTGTTGTGCCATCCTTTTGTATGCCTCGGTGTTAGGTATTGCATTTGCAGAATGCTGCAAACCATTAAGTACTTGAATGGTGATGTTTGCAAATTGGCTTCGGGATATGTTGTCATTGTCATCGGCCTCACACCTAAAGTATTTCCATACGGGGCTCATCCACTTGTCTTGTCGACAACCTTTCGTGGATTGTATTTTTTGATACAGTGCTTGTCAGCGTTTGAAAGTTCTCCCCTCCGTATGGGTACGACCGTCACTTCAGAAATTCTGGTATCGTACCGTTTCTTGGGGGGAGTACCGACTTGGTACCGGAGTACCGTTTTTGTGTGGATGTCTGTTTTATGGTCTTCTTTGGTGTAATAAGATGGATTTAAGTTGTTTTGTCATGGCTTATTCGGTTTTCTTTACGTGGGATGGAGGGGCTTGTTGCTAGGTGAGATGAGGCCAGACTCTTTTCAGAGATGGAATGTGGGTCTCGGGTGGATCATTTCAAATCGAATCCTTCTTTCAGAGGCCGCGGTAATCACGTTGCCGCTCCAAAACCCTTCCTCTTTTCTAAAGCTGGTGGCATTCTAAATGCCTCTGCTTTTCATCCCCTTCTTCTTCCTCCCTTTCCCCCCCCCCTCTATCCCTCCATCTGGCAGGAGGGGGCGTTTCATCCCTCTGTACCAGCCTGTCAGGTGTCTCCACCATCCTTAGCCTGTGCCTAGTTTAGTGATGGAATGATTATCACCAAATCGGAAAAATCTCTCTCTCTCTTTCTCTCACACACTCTTTCTCACCTCTGTCTCTTTCTCACTTTGTATCTCTCTCTCTCTCTTTCTGTCTCTTTTTCTCTCTCTCTTTCTCTCTCTCTTTCTCCCCTTGGAGAGCATCTCACAGCTATTCAAGGGAGAGGAATAACACCTGTGACTGAGATGCAATATTGTGATATATAGAGTCCCTGCCGGGGAAATGTAGAGGAAGGGGTTTTGTAGACTTGGTCTCAGAATGAGCCCACACTAACTGTTGTGCGTGTGTCCTTTCTTTTCCTCCCGTGACCGCTGACGCCAGGCCAGCTTGGGTCACATGACCGGCGTCCGTGCCTGCCGGCGTCCTAGCCTGCCTCCCGGCATGTGCCGCCTCAGCCGAACTTCCTGTTAACCCATTCAAACTGTGTCTCCTCTGACATGAGAGATCCTGCCCAATTAGCTACCGTGGCAACAGAGGGACGCCGTCACGCTGCAATCCGGTTGGTCAGAGACGCCCGACTGCTGTGTGACTATCTGGAACTGGCCACACAGCCACGCTCACCTAGGAGGGTGGTGGTGGGGGGAGTAGGGGTGATGATTGCGGTGACTGTGTTTCATGTTTGGCATGACCCCCGCTTGAGATTCCGACCGAACGTTTTCAGAAGCACCTAATCCAGCGAGCGCCGTCACGTTTATCGACCCCCTCGGATCACAGACGTTATCGCTTTCCACGGAGTGCCGCCTAACCCCCGACACCATCTCCTCCTCGCTTCTTCCTGCGGCCGTCGCGCCTACAGTGGAATCACCTTCGCAGTTCCATAGCCGTAGTCATTCCAGAGCCACTGAATCGGATCATGCGAGCTCCGCTAAATTAGGATGCCTAGCGCCCAGAGTCTCCTTCAAAAGGGCAGACGTTGGGTTTTACAACCACAGCCTGATTCAGGATAGGATCTGATGATCCTACTGAACGCAAACGGCCCGGAGGGGCATTAGGACTCCCCCTGGTTCTGATGTGGTCGGAGTGGATGAATAGTGGATTGGAAATGGAGAGTGGGTTCAGGGAAAGGACAAGAGAATAATCTGGACGCTGATCTGTTGTCCCATGGATTTAGCGACACTGGAGGACACACATTTGTTTCACTGGGAGCTAAAAGCCGTGTTCTTTCATTAGATTCCCACCCTCAACTCCCCAGTGTGTGAAATTATTCTTATGCATGAAATAATGTTATGATGTCAGGAGCATAACCGTGAACGTGGTGTCAAGAGTAATACTCCTCGTTAAAACGTTCTGCCACTTTCCCAGCGCGCTCACGCTTCTTGGAGCAGGTGTTGGTCTAAAACTAACGTTTGACATTCCAGCGAACTTCGACAGGCCAATCAATCCTTGTTATTCGGAGTTTCTCTCTCGCGTGCTGAAATGTAATCGGCAGGTTTTGAGCTTGACGCGGGGCGTTTTCACAATACTTTCCAAAGAGTGTAGAACAGGCTTTTATGGGATCCTCTCTCTCTCTCTCTCTCTCTCTCTCTCTCTCTCTCTCTCTCTCTCTCTCTCTCTCTCTCTCTCTCTCTCTCTCTCTCTCTCTCTCTCTCTCTCTCTCTGTGTGTTTGCGCTCCGTTTCCCTGTGGAAAGAAAATGACTTCTTCAGCCACTGATGGCGGTGATAGCTTCAGCCTGGTGGTTTGGCAGCTATCTCTGTGTTATGCTGGAATTACGTCCGCTCCCGTCAGACCTAATGAAAAGCGTCCACGGGCTTTCAGGCCCTTAGTAGAGTGAGGAGCCGGCCCGTAATTGGCTCCTATTCAAACGGCAAACAGGGAGGAATCTCTTTTTTATTATTTATGCAAAAGGGGAAGAAATAAATTGTATTAAAGCACGAACAAGATTTGAGTGGCTCATTAAGTAAATGTTGTTACCGTTTAATTTGAAAGCATGGGGACCTTGTTAGGAGGTGGAGAAAGGGCTTTCGCTCGCAATTGTGACTCGATGCTTTTAGATGACAACAAAGGTAAAATGAAGTTTAATATCCCCCCCCCCTGCCTCCTTGATAATAACAATAAAGGGTAGATAATGGTATGCTGTTTTTCTTAGGTGTCTGCATACTGAATTCCCAGCTCAACTCCCCATTTCTCGAGCAACGCTATATTATTGTGCTCCTGTTACCTTGGTAAATGAACGTTTCCTGGTTGGTTTTTGTTTTTATCCCCGAGCATGGCTGCTCCATTCTCCCCAACAGACCGGTGTAGGTGCGCATTAAGAATTAAAGAAAAGAAAAAAAAAAAACACTTCTGGTAGCCTATTCATCTCACAATCAGTCTGAGGAAGAAAAAAAAAAATCAGGTTTTCTGTGTCAGGTTCTTTCTCTTTCCCGCGCACGGGAAATATATTTTTTCCTTGGTTTTTCTACATAATTGGATTCAGGGGGCTACTAATGTGAGTGGATGCTCTGCTCAGTATGGGTTGCTGCAGTGAATATGCTTCTCTAAGGCTAGGGGGGAAATGTATCAATTTTTAATGTGAATGTTGCGCAACATGCCCGTCATGCGACAATTTAGCGCTGGTATCGACGTGCGATTCGACGCGTCGTCGATTCGCAATCCTCTAAGAGCCTCCCGTCTTTGTGGACGTCGCGCGAAGGCAGACGCCATCAATTAGCGAGGTCGGCGACGTGTTCTCGCTGCGAGCTCGGCCGCGCGAGTAGCCGACCACCTGAGGCTCGAGACGCTCTTGAGATTGCTCGTCTGGGTGTGTATGTCGCAGAGCACAAGCGCGCACACAGGCACAATCCCTGATATGCAGACGCGCTCTCATTACTTCCCCCCCCCCCCACAGTGCACCGCCGGAGGGCAGTTCCGGTTCTTTCTAGCGGGAGCCCCACGCTGCGTCCGTCTTTACCCCGAGCTTTCGGAGCTCTCCGATGAAGAGCTCCGCTGCGCGCCTTCGATCCCCTCCCAGCGGCGGCTCACCTCTCCGGTCGGGGCGCCCGGCTGCGCCTGCTTTGCACGGCTGACTTTGGTGTCTCCTTGCCGGGGCAGCGGACGACCGCGCTTGCCTGGCGACGGAGCGTCTTGCCCGGAGGGGCCAGGCGCTCCGCAGTGTCTGCCTTCCCACTCACTGCCCACTCACTCCCACAGGGACGGGGGCGAAGCAGCCGGTGCCAATATCGCTCCCCTTCTTCACGTAGGTCTGCTTTGTCTCGTTCAAAGGAAACATTGGATTTTATTTTTCAAGAGGGCTTCCTGGAGGCACGATTGTGTGTACTCGGCTTTACACTTCCTTACAACTTTTTTTTTCCGCTCGTTTTCTCTCTTTTTCTTTCTCCTCCTCACTATAAGTCAGATCCTTTCGTTCTCAATGCCAGTGCTCTGGAGAGAGAGCTGTGACTAATCACCCCATACCTGCCTCCCTCCTCTTTTTCTTCACTTCTTTTTCCCACGACAAAGATCTATTCATCACCCCTTTCTGGCCATCCGTCCGTCCACCTGCCTGTCTGACTTTAAAGCTTGGTTTGCCACACAGCGGACTGCTCTGCTCCTGGTGTGTGTGTACGTGTGTGTGTGTGTGTGTGTGTGTGTGTGTGTGTGCACGAGTGTGTGTGTGTGCACATGTGTGCACGTGAATGTAGGTGTTCCCCTTTGATGGAGAGTGTGACGACAGCTTCCATTCTTGAACAGAAGTGATTCAGAACCCCTCCAACCCTTATTTCTCTCTCTCTCTCTCACACACACAATCTCTCTCTGACACGATCTCTCTCTCGAGGAGCCTCTTTCTGTTTTGTCTGTGCTTTTCCCACCTTCCCACTGTGCCCCCCCACTCCGAGGTGTAGCCACACCTCCTGCTCCTCCAGGCTCCCCTCAGGCTCCACGATGCCTGCTGGGCGAGATGGGGGTGTGAGGGTCATCCCTGTGTGAGGGTCGTGGAAAGTGCTGCCTTGCTCTTTGAGGTCTACACAGACCAGGGCCATGTGAGTGCTAGTCTACTGTGGCCAGACCAGGGTCATGTGAGTGCTAGTCTACTGTGGCCAGACCAGGGCCATGTGAGTGCTAGTCTACTGTGGCCAGACCAGGGCCATGTGAGTGCTAGTCTACTGTGGCCAGACCAGGGCCATGTGAGTGCTAGTCTACTGTGGCCAGACCAGGGCCATGTGAGTGCTAGTCTACTGTGGCCAGACCAGGGCCATGTGAGTGCTAGTCTACTGTGGCCAGACCAGGGCCATGTGAGTGCTAGTCTACTGTGGCCAGACCAGGGCCATGTGAGTGCTAGTCTACTGTGGCCAGACCAGGGCCATGTGAGTGCTAGTCTACTGTGGCCAGACCAGGGCCATGTGAGTGCTAGTCTACTGTGGCCAGACCAGGGCCACGTGAGTGCTAGTCTACTGTGGCCAGACCAGGGCCACGTGAGTGCTAGTCTACTGTGGCCAGACCAGGGTCACGTGAGTGCTAGTCTACTGTGGCCAGACCAGGGCCATGTGAGGGCAGGGTCATATGGGGGGTGGAGAAACGAGCCCTGCCTTGTATTTAGTGGTGTGCTGTAGCGTAGCACCGCTGATTAGGCGACTTGATTTGGGTCAATTCAACTGGAACAGGAAGCTGATGTATCTTATTTTGCATTGTTAGCGAGTGCACGGCAGGAATACCAGATGAACTCCCCCCTGTGTTTATTTGTTACAGATTAACTTCTCCCAAAAGCATTTTGTCTCACCATTTTAATGTTTCATGTTAATTTTCTCAGTTCCCAGCTAAAAGTCAGTTTCACATTGTTTGAGATGTTTTTTGGATTGCTTTCTCCGATGCAGCTCCCAATCTTTCTGGAAAAATGTGACTTATACGAACAAATTGCAGATGTAACATGAATGCTCTCATAACTTCCCAACTTGACATCAAAACAAACTCTCAAGGATCGGTGAAGATTGAGCCGCTGTAAAACCGAGTTCAAACCTCAACTCTCATCACTTCCAGCAGTTACTTTTCAAAATCTTTGCCAGAGGCTTATTTTGGGGAGAGTTTCGCCCTCACGTACATTGTCAAATCCTTCCTTTCTGTGTTGCGAGCGTTGTTTAACTACTACTGAATTGTCAGAAAGGGCCTTCAACATTCCGAATTGCATTTCTGGAGGTTTTCTCACTCTAGCGTGGCCTGAATCATCATTTTTGACGTTGTTTTGATCCTCCCTCCTCTCGGAAGCTTACCAGGGAGGGCAAAGAGCAGTGTTTGTGTCTGTAAAGCCACTGCGCTGTTCTGGTTATCTAACTACGCCAGGCGCTGGATTTCCACTGCTCAGGGCTGATACGAGCGGTAGAGATGCCCTGCAGATGTGGATTGATAAAGGCTGCCTGTGCTCCCAGTGGCCGCGGCTCTCTGGACCGGCGGAGGCAGTCGACCGTGACCAAGCACCCCGATGAGTGCTGAGGCCGGGCCTCATGGTAATATCACTGACCACGCCATCTCTGATCATGCGTTATGAGTGGAGGTGGTGCGTGTGGGCTGGCTTTACCTTAGTCTCCCCTGACGCCGACCATCCACGTGTCCATTAGAGCCTTCCGACATTTGTTCCTGACCATCGTCTTCGTGCATTCCCCCTGTCAGCCACCCACTCTTCCAGCCGGTGAGTCTGTCTCACACACCCTACACACACACACACACCCTACACACACACACACACCCTACACACACACACACACACACCCTACACACACACACATACTACACACACACACACCCTACACACAAACGCACACACTAATCATATCATGCCTGCCCACTCGCGTGTGATGCAAAATTATCTCATGGTGTTGCCTCTCCTCATTGGCGGCGTGTCAGGGTGCGTTTGGGAGCCGTAATGAGACAGGGGAACGCGTCGCGTGGCTGGGTATCTGGGCTGTGATGAAGACGTTTGCCGTGGCAGGATCTGTCATGGAATGCAGCAGATCAACAGACCAGATGCATGGAATGTATAGAATGCTCACGCTGTACGAAGACGTACAGTCCAGTCGTACGGGAGGGTTAATTTGCCAAGGACCGGCGTTGCCATGTCAACCGGCACGTACCTCTGAAAGATTGCATGGTGATTTTTTTTTCCCTTCTCGTTTATGTCCAAATAATTTTCTCCTTCCTATCGTAGCCCCTTTTAAATCCCGCTCGGAATTGGAACTCCTCTTTTGTCGATAGATGTGGAATGTGTATTTAAGCTTTCCGTTTGTGCTTTCATGTACTTGTGCATCTCTCTTCCTCTGTCCCCTCGTTCATGTTTCATTCCTGAGGGGTGGCGTGGAAAGCCGGGCGCGAATCTCATCTGGCTCTCTGTCGCCCCGTCATACTGGCTCATCTGGAGTGAGACTGATTCTTGGCGGGGCTAATGGTCTCCTGACCTCCAATATCCCACTGAGGGCCGTTCTGGAGGGCCGCGCGACACTTTCTTAATAGAACTGTAAAATATTGAAAAACCTCCATTAGCAACACACCAAAAAAATCTTTTCTCCTCCCTTCCCTCTCTCTCGCTTCTCCCTCCCTCTCTCCTGTCTCTCTCTCCTGTCTCTCTCTCCTGTCTCTCTCTCCTGTCTCTCCCGTGTCCTCCCTCCCTCCTCCCACCCCCCCCCCCCCTCTCATACATCTCTCCAGTCAATTGTCTGTCAGATGAGGACGCCGGCAGGTGGAAACTCGTACCCATCACGAGGGGAGGTGTTGCGGCTCACCTCTCCTGACCTGTTGCCCGGCAATCACAGTGTAATACATATACGGAGCCCTATTATCAGTGTCTAGTCTGTCATCCTTAAGGAAATGAGCGGGGGGACGCTATGAAGAGCTTCCCCTCTCTCCCGTCTCCTTTTCCTGGCCCACATGCGGCTCTCTCGCCCTCTTCAGTACGTCAGTGTTTGATGGGCATTTACAGCACGGCCCTTCCGGAGGCACCTGAGGTGAATTGAGACGAGGTGCTGTGCGTACTGGTGCGTGTTGAAGGTTTTTTTTCTGGCGCGCAGGTCCGTATTCCTCGGGGGCGGGGGGGACGTGGACACCCCTCCTTCAGTGGCCAGGGTTGAAGGATGTACACTGTGGTCCATAGCGGACAGAGCATGACATTTGTGCGTGCGCGCGGGCCCGTCTGTGGTGTGACTGTGAAAATGGGTTTTCCTGACATTTGAACCCTGTCTCTCCCTCCCTCTCTCCATCTCCCTCGCCCCGTCGCCCTCCCTCTCCCCTGTCTCCATCTCCCTGTCTCTCTCCTTCCTATTTCTCTCTGTCCCCCCCACCCCACCCCCTGTCATAGAGAGCCTCCAATCCCTACAGCGTGGGGCCGGAGGAGGAGGAGGCAGACGACAAACCGCTGAAAGATGCCAAGCTAATTAAAGGTAAGGGGCCCCTCTGACGACAAGGCTTCTGGAAGCAGGGTCTCTGCACAGGGCCGGCCTGGACACAGACCCCCAGCCCGTCACGGCTGACATTTCCCAGAGAATCTCTCTCTCTCGGATAATGAAACCGCCCGGGGTGGCCGCCGGCTTTCTCGTTCGCCACCGCTTAATTGTTCTCGCCGTCGTTGGGTTTTGGCGGGAAGTGGGAGAGGAGGACATGGGGGAGGGGGGGGAGCAGGTCGGGGAGGAGTGTGTGTGTGTGTGTGTGCGTGCGTGCGTGCGTGTGGGGAATGGATGCCTACACCGTCATTCAGAGCCGTCACAGAATAAACGACCTATTTGATGAAGTACCCTCTCTGGCCAGTACGCTCGCTGGCTCAGACTCATGCCTCGAGTCTGAGGTAATGACAGTTAACCCTCAGATCAATGATATGCTGTCTGGGGTAGAAGGTCAGTGGCTCATGGTGAACGGGACAGACTTACGTTTTGTCACTCCTCGTGGACAGACCTTGAATCAACTCTCTCTCCCCCGCCCCTCCCCACTACCCAGGGTCCTTCGCGCCGATCTGTTTCGCCATCAAGGCCAAAGAGAACGACATGCTGCCGCTGGAAAAGAACCGCGTGCGACTGGACGACGACTCGGACGACGACCCGGACAAGGTGCTGGAGGAGGCGGGGCTGGAGGCCATCATGGGCGGGGCCGAGGCCATTCTCAGGGAGCTGGCCCCGCCCCCGGCGCCCGAGGAGAAGAGGCCCGCCCTCACTCAGGAGGAGCTCGAGGCCAAACAAGGTACACGGGCTCCATCACCTCTCTAAAACCTTCTCCCTTTTCGTATGTTTGCCCCCCCCGCGAATCAGTCGGCCTTATTAACTGTCCATTTAGTCGAAACATGTCTGTCTGTCTCTGTGATTGGCAGCACTTAAACAGACCTAAGTGGGTGTGTTCTGCGCCCTCTGTTTTCCCTCTCTCCCGGCCATCAATGTCCCCGCCTGCCATCAAGAGGCGGCGTCCGCGTCCCTTAACACTGCCGCTCGCTAGGAGGAGAGCGGACACACACAGGGAGGACATCACTCAATCACACACACACACACAGGGGAGGACATCACTCAATCACACACACACACACAGAGAGGGAGGGATGTGGCGGGAAGTCTGTGAGCCGGTATGGAGGGTGAAGGACAGGGGAGGGGTGAACGACAGTAAACATTTATATCATGAGTCGGGGGGGGGGGGGGGGGGGGGGGGCTTCCAGGAAGTCCTAACCGATACAGTAAAAAGCCTCAGTCGTATTTCACCCTTAGAGCCGTAATTAAGAT
Source organism: Osmerus eperlanus (assembly GCF_963692335.1). Lineage (NCBI taxonomy): Eukaryota > Metazoa > Chordata > Actinopteri > Osmeriformes > Osmeridae > Osmerus > Osmerus eperlanus. The sequence goes on from NC_085035.1 coordinate 3,856,587, forward strand.
GTATGTGCACGCGCGCACACACACACCAGTGAAGTGGAGTAGGAGAGGCTGGTGTCCCTCTTGGGGGCGTTTCATTATCCTCCGCATGCATTCGAGGCACGCATCCCACACACACACACAACCCCACCTCCTGCTACACACACACACACACACACACACAGAGACCCTCCAATCCGCATGCTCCGCATGGCGTGATTTGGGGTCCTGAGGTCTGACAATAAGGCAGGCTCTCCCCTAACCCCGGAGGGCCCAGCAAAGTGGACCACCTGTGTAATTGGCTCGTTGATGACGAAGCGAGGGAGAGAGGGCTCAGTGGAACGGATCTCTTGCGTGGGCAGCGAGGCTGTCAGTCACAGGCCTAACTCACTTAGATGGCAGGAGATCGATCACATACAGGAGGAAACCTAATCTGTATTGATGGACTCTGAGAGAACGGCGCACACCAGCTCCTTGTGATTACTGATGTGGGGAGCGAGCGTGTCAGGGTGGCTCTTGTGTGGACCGGCTCGTTTGAGGGAGTTATTTCCATGCGTGAAACCGTTCCTGGTTATTGGGAGCGGGCTGTTTGATAGGCTCGTGGTAATATGGCTATTTATATTTTTTTGTCAAATGAATGGTTTTTAATATTTGATATTGCTTTGGGTAAAGGCGTCTGCTCAGTGAATAAAACGGATTGTGAATATGGACCTATAATGGTGATCGAATCCAAAACTTGACTATTTGTCTTATGATTCACCGAATGCGCAACAGGTGGATACAACAAGCCATGATACCTTTGTTGCTTTTATTTATGAATTGATGACTTATAGGGTGGGTACGTAATAAAGTCTTCAGTCTAGAATGAACAAAACAAGTTTTACGGTGGAAAAACAAAACCATTTATTTTCCCATTGTATAACAAAGGACCGAAGCTACCATGTCACTGAGTGCAGGTTAAAGACTGTCATTATTACAGCCCCCCCCCCCCCCCCGACAATAGTTGTTCTGTTCCTGATGTGCTCGCATCCTGCCTTGTATGATTCGGCTTGGCAGGAAGGCTATTCTTAGTCTGGGGGGGGGGGTTCGCAGTTGTGTAACGTAATGACTTGTTTTCCATCTCCCAACGAGTGCACTTTGAATGAGCAGGCTGAGGCGATCGCAAATGGGCCGTCGGCCCATTCGAATGATACAGTACACACCACCAAATTACCATTTCATATCCAGCCATTGTCCTTAGCTGTTCTCACTGTCCCTACCACACACACATCTATTTCTCTGTCTCCGTTTTCCCATCGGTTTCTTCGTGTGTTCGTATCCTGTTGCTGTCTTGTGTCTCGTCTTTTTTTTCCCCCCGGATGGTTCTATTCGAATAATTGCTAAGGAACCAATAGACTGTGGGGAGGGGGGGGGGGGGTTGGGTTAACATGAGCTGGCTCAAACGCTGAAGTGTCTGGTAAATACTCCTCCTCTTCACCTCTCCCCGTACAGGATGGTAAAACATCCAGTCGATATGCACATAAGCCACTCCCCCCCCCCCCCCCTTTTATGTGGGCCTTTTGTTCTGCTCTCGCTCTCCCCTCATCCCCCTCCTCCTCCATCCCTCTCCATCTCCCCCTCCTCCTCCATCCCTCTCCATCTCTCCCTCCTCCATCTCCCCCTCCTCCTCCATCCCCCTCCCTCTGGCCATCCCCCTCTCCATCTCCCCCTCCCTCTGGCCATCCCCCTCTCCATCTCCCCCTCCCTCTGGCCATCCCCCTCTCCATCTCCTCCTTCCCTGGGCTTCACCTCCCTCTGGGTCTCGCCGCGCGCAACGCCTCTCTCCTTCTCTCACCCCCTTCATCTTTTCCCTCCAAGATACACCAACGTACCTCTCTCTCTCTCTCTGTCTCCATCTCTCACTGTCTCTCTCTCTGTCTCTCTGCTCCCCCCCCCCCCCTTCACTCCCTCCCCAGCCCCCCAACACTTTCAGCCACTCTCTCTCTCACCCCTCCAACCGAGGGGAAGTCCCCCGGGGGGGGCGAGAACCTGTTCTCGCCCCTTGCCGCGCTCTGACACACGGCCGTTCCCGTGTCAATCGCCCTCACTCACTGCCACCCTCCTCCCCTGTCGCCCTCCACCCCTCCCCCTGTCTCCAGCCAAGCAGCGCCTGGAGGACCGTCTGGCGGCGGCGGCCAGGGAGAAGCTGGCCCAGGCCTCCAAGGAGTCCAAGGAGAAGCAGCTGCAGGCGGAGAGGAAGCGCAAGGCGGCCCTCTTCCTCCAGACCCTCCGCGAGCCCCTCGCAGGGGAGGCGGAGGCCAGGCCGCCCGACGACGCCCTTCTGACGCGGGAGGTCAGTCTGGCCGGGGGGGGGGGGGGGGGGGGTCGGGTCCCGCAAGAGCGCCCGGCGGGCGCTGGCTCTCTGGGTAGGGGGCGGGGGGGGGGGGGGGGGTGAGTGTGTGTTTCTTGCGCATGTGTGTGTTTGCGTGCATGCGCGTGTGGGTGCGTTTGCGCGTAGCGCCGGAAACCCCTCTCCACGAGGCAGACCACGCGGAGATGAATGTCTGGTTCCTAATGGAGCCTCTTCGTCATCATCAACCTGAGCGAGGAGCAGACTTTAATTGGCGCTGCTGACAGTAATAGAGACTCCCAGGCGGATTGCAGCTGCGTGCATGTATGTGTGCGCGTGTGTGTGTGGAAAGCAGTGTGCGGGGCTGCCTGTTTGCCCGGCGGTGTGTGTCTGCATGCTGACGTGTTCACGCTCCGTCACCTCCCCCCCCCCCCCCCCCTCCGGAACACGCAATCGCGTCGATCCGCTCGGGAACGACCCGGGCTGTGATGTACGCACAACACAGATCCAGTTATTAATCGCAGACCTTCCTCAAACTCGCGCCCAAGCCCAGACGTCGAGCCCCACAGTGCAGCTCCGACACACACACACACACACACACACACAACCCAGTGCATCAGCAAGATAAGCCCTCGCCTGCTGGGGGTTTGTGCTCGGCCACAGTCGAGTGAGCTGTTGTTGTGGATCGATGCGGCGAGGCACTGTGTTGGGACCGGCCCTGCTGTTGTTGCCCAGTCTCCAACCCCCGACTTTAATGATCAACAACGCCAAAGTGGTTATCAGATTTCTGCCGCTGTTCCCCTTCCGGATCTTAAACTCTTTCCCACCCAGTCGCCGTCGAATTGGCTCGACGTGTCGCGAGGTTTGTGTGTGTGTGTGTGTGTGTGTGTGTGTGTGCGTGTTGGGCTGTCTGTGTGTTTTAGTGTGTGTCCACGTCCCAACCTCCTTCGTGACGGCGCAAGGTTGGTTTATCTTATCTGTGCCTCGCATCACCAAGGCCAGTGGTGGGTGTAATTTGTGGAATCAGACATTTAACCAACCAGCCATTGGCCTTGGGGGATTTCAGAGTGGCTTTCCCTTCCTGTCTCCCCCCCTCCTCCCCTCCACCTCCCCAGGGAGTTCTCTATCAGGGGAGAACATCCTCCAGCAGTGGTATTCCATGTTCTCTTCCATGGTATCAGAGCACCTGTTATCTCCTCAGATGTGGCTGTACCCACAGGCTTGAAAAAAAAGAAAAAGAAAAGGGATTTCAAAATGCCAAATGTGTGCTTTTAGTGGCTTCGTTTGATGGGATGTTTCAGTCCGCATCCTCGAGCCACGCTGCGTTTCAAATATCTCGCCTTCAGACCCCCCCCCCCCCCCAGGCGTTCAAACGGCACTTCTGAAGGATAGAATGTTGTTCGGGAGAACACGCGGCCATCTTGGAATGGATCCGTAGATCTGAGGGGGCGCCGATCACTGGGAGGGCGAGGCTGTTTGACCCCCGTGTTGGAGACCTCTCCTGTCTCCCAGCCCAGGCGGTCCGTTCGGCCCTCGCACCCCCCCCGCCCCCCCGCCGCCACGGGTCCACCCTGCTGATCCCAGCCCCATCGTAACCCGCAGCGAAAGCGCCCCGTTGGTTTTTACAACCCCCTCCATCCCCCCACCCCCCCCCAACCCCCGCTGAACAAAACAACAAAACCTCTGGCCATCCCCCGCCGCCGTGGCGTCCCTGCCAAGTTGTGTCTCTGCGCGAATAAAAGCCGTTTATGCCCCCTCGTCAAACGGGGCTGATTTGAGTGGCGGGGCGATGCGGGCCAAGCACCAGGAAGTGCTCAGCCTAACCCTTAGGGTTTACGGCGGCGAAGCGGCTCGTAAATCTCTCTCTCTGGAGGGGCTTCCAGGCAACGGGGGCCCAAACGCGACGTCTTCAACTCGGGTCGCCCGCGCCTCCACTCCTGATGCACGGCGTGCTCGTTTGAGGGCGTTTTCCCTAAAAAGGTCTCTCTATCTCTCTCTCTATATATCTCCCTTTCTTACTCACTCAATTAAGGTCTTCCATAGCTCTAGTTTCTTAGACCAGTTTTTTTTTGTGTGGGGGGGGGAAGAGGACAGGCGCTCTTAAATACGCTGTGGACAGGCGCTCTTAAATAGCCCTGTGTGTTCGACACACAGGGCTGTGTGGGCGTGAGTTGGTGAAAACCACCCCCCCCCCTAAAGTAATGGACACGCACTGTCAAAGACCCTGCTGTGTGCTGCGGGCACTGTACGAGCGATGTGGTTATTGTGATTCATGACTTGTTTGTGCAGTCGGTGAATCTGCCCATGCCTGAGAGAGAGGGGCTGGCCAAAAGCTCACAGGAGCAACACGGTAGGCTCGGAGGTATGTCTTTTTGATTTCCAGGTCCTCAAAAAGACAAACCCCTTCCCCAAACAATACAGGGATCTCTTCGAACCGTTGGCCAACTCCCGGCTCTCTTCCTCTCCAGCTTTGACCCTCTCCGGCGCCGACTGAGACCCTGAGAGAGGGCGTTTGATGTCGGGACCGTGTGCCTACACGTAATGGGCTTCGACAGATCCCTCTCATGTTCGCCCAATAGCTGCCCGGAGACTGGGGAAGGACACCCGCCTTTGCCAGGTGTGGCTGGGCGGAGCTTGTCTCCTCGGGTTATTCCCTGCCGGCTGTCCGTGACACGCGTGTAGAACGCGTTCAGCCAGGACACGCATGTAAGATGGCGTGAGAGCGTTGCGTCGTCGGGGAGTTTGGTGCTTGAGGTCTTCTTCCGGAAGTTCAGTCCGGTTTAATTGGGAAATCGTGACGCTTTACACGACCCAATGAAGACGTCGCATCTCAAAAACCCGCAAGAGAACATACTTGAGACGTATGGAACATTGGTGTGAAGTGTTCTGGCTTGCCTGGCCCCCCCGGCCTACGCGGATGAGAGTTGCGACGGCACAGGCGGCCGACGCATGAAAGGGGATTCAGGTCCCCTTTGTGAGGAAACGTTTCATCTGGGAGCCGTGTCTGTGACCGGGGTTCGTCAGGAACACAGAGGAGCTGACTGGCTTTAGAAAGGATCCAGGCACCGCCTACCTCCTCTCCCCCCCCCCCCCCCCCCCCCCCCACACACACACACACACAAATAAACATTTAGAAAAGCAGATAGGGCAGAAAGAAACCAGTGAGTCATGTTTTTCCCTCTTTTTTTTCCACGGAAGAATCCCGTGCAAAGCAGTTCCTCTCCGGGGTTAAGTTGCGAAAAAGCTAGCAGGGCGGTTTACGTCAATGAGGAGCTTTCTGTGCATTACACTCATCAATGCCGAAGAGAGCGCTCTGGAGACTTCGGCACAGTGGAGGCTATAAAATGCGTCCAAACGTGACAAGTTATCCGTGCCAGTGCTACCTTTGTCCCACTTTAGCCCGCTAAGCATCCAAATACAGGTCAATTTAGCCTAGCCTCAGTTCCCTTCGGTTCTAAGACTTGACCCAGTAATATGTGCTGATCAGATAACCGACATTTGCACTGTGGCAATACGAAAACAATCTGCGTCCATTCTGCTACCAGTGGCACTACCCCCCCCTCCCTAAATTGTCAGCAGAGATTGCTTCTCACACAAGCTTTAGGCTGTTGTGTGTTGCCTCTCTGAAATAACTTTGTTTTCGAAAATGTTGTCCATTTCATCTCCTTCGAAGGGTTATCACTTTCCCTCCCTTTTCATCTCTCACTTCCTCTCGCTCTCTTTTTCTTTCGCGCGCCCACCCTCTCTCTCTCTCTCCCCGCTGTCATCCTTCCTTTCTCTATTGAGTCCGTCCTCTGAAACGGATGGATGAAAAGTGAGTTATGGACAGCCTAGAATATATACACATAGATGTAAAAGCATGAAAGCACACTCTATTTGGGGGGGGGGGGGGGGGGGGAGAATGACGGAGCAGCTGCCAAACTGGCCGTGGGGACACCTGGGAAGTTTAGGCTTGTGAGGTGAGGTCTTTGTCATTGTTCCGATGCTGACTCGCTGGGGACTTGTCCAGCTATCCACCCGCCAATGAGAGCCTTGTCCTCCTGTTCATCACACCTCCTTTATTTTCAATTGTTTCATTCCATTCGTTTTTTGGGGGGGGGGGTTTAGATTCCTCCTTGCACTGTTTAGGTCTTGCAGTGTGGTAAGATGGGTGCTGGTGCCTGTCAGGCTGCCACACGCTACTTACTGCCCAGACACCAAGCACCATCTCTGGATACAGTATGTGCCTCCCCTCTGTGTAGGATATCACTCTCTGCGTGGTGTAAGACCCGGTCAAAGCTCCGATCCCGCTGCAAGCTTAACACGGATTGAAAGGCTCGAGCAGATTACAATTAAAAATGTAGACCTTCGGCAACACCCCTGCCCCTCGCCCTTTCATCCCTCGCCCCCCCCTGCCTGCATCCCGGCTTGTGCCTCAGCCTGGAGGGATGAGGGCAGGGATCGCTGCAACGTTCTCTTCCTCAGCCACAATCTGGATTGGATCAAGAAGGAGAAAAGGAAAAAAAAAGGAAAATCTCCCCCTTTTATAGGCAGAGACGCCTGACAAAGCACTTGGGGTTCTCCTTCTGTAGTTCTTTTTCTTTCCTTCTTTCTTTCTTTTCCTCTCTCTTTCCATCCGACTGTTTTATTGTCCTCTTTGAGGATTCGATTTTCTCGAGTACTAATGAAAAAGCGGCAGAAACACCCAAGCCACAAGGCCCGAGGGGGGGGGGGGGGCGACACACTCAGTGCAGGGAGAGCGCCCGTGTCCTCAGGCCCCTAAAACAGGCCGAGTCTGCAACAACAAGACTACAATCACAAACCAGACCTGTCCTGAGAATATGATGTAATTACCCATAAACATCATCTCGGCAGAGGGATCACTAAGACAAACCTGACATGTCATACGAAATCATCTGATACCACTGAGCTTCCTCTCTTCTTTCGTCTTCCCTCGCTCGCCCGTTTCCCAGGGTAACAAAACGCAACCAAAACCGGCCCGAAAAATCGAGATCGATGGGGCTCGAAGAAAACACGACTATGCAAGCCTGTTTGGAGAGCTCAATCACGGCCATTGCTCGACTTTGAATTCATTTGTTTAAACAAGAGTTCTGGCCAGAGATTTGTGAGCGCACTCCTGCCTCGCACTGTGACCTGAACTGGAATAAATTGGACGAGCATTAGTCCTCGATTATACGCAGAGTTGTGTGACCTCAGCAGAACAAAACGCGCTCGCTGTTGAACACTGATTTGTCACAGGGAAGGAAAAAAAGCTCTGATGTCAGGAGCCAAACTCGCCCCTCCATCTGTGTGTTTTGTTCCGTTTTTCTTTTGTTGTCCTTTCGGGGGGGTTTGAGGCAAACCTGGCAACCCCTTCTTGGCTGGTAACTCAAAGCAGAGTTGGTGGCGGCGGGGCAGGAGAAAACACCACCTCTGTCCTTGGCACCTGGCACTAAGTGGAAACCAATCCTCCATGCCTCACTTTGGACCCTGAGGGAGTGCAGGTGTCCAACTAATTAAGGATTGGTATTAATGAGAGTCGTTTGTCTAGAGGACATTCCTGCTATGTATTTGCTCTTGTGCCACGGTTTTAAACTGTAAGTGACAGAAATATTATGCGACATTACTGTTCTAATTGTAATGGAATCCCAAAACTGGACACATTAGGGCAGTTAGTCAATCTGTTTACTCAAGTATGTAGATTTCTACAAACAAGCCATGTGTGGTTATCCAGCTCCTGTTTGTGAGTATTGCTTTTCACCTTGACTGTACTCTGTCTAATTAAGGTGTGTGTGTGTGTGAGAGAAAGAGTGCCAGCTGGCCACATTGCTGTGCTGTTTCTGATTAATTGAATCCTAAATCAGTCAGAGTAGACTATGTCCCTCTCCCACGCACCACACGTATTGGTTTATTTATGGGATCAATCTCATAGAAAAGGCCCCTGCATATTGATGCCTTTAAATCTCATCTGATGATTGATCGAGTATTTTCACTCTGAAAGCACGCAGGCCCTTTTGTTTGACTGAAACGACCGTGTTTGCCAAGATTCTGTGTGTCAATGTTAACACAATAAGTTGTTAAGGCCTTCTTTTTTTTATCTCATACACTTTTCGAACAAATAACCCCTTCCTGCTTGTTCATGATTCATTCATGTTATTATAACTGCTGGGGGTCTAGATGTTAAGAGACAGCCTTACACTCAGTTATTTTAAAATTGTAAAACACAAAGTATGACAAAGCCGTGTCAGTTTGTCGGAAATTCTCCAAACTGCCGGAAAAGGACCGTAGCGCCTGTGAAACCATCCACACTGCTCTTCAGTAGCTCAGCTCGGTTCAGTCAGTAAGAGGAGGTTGGTCTCAGCAGTGTGTCACTTCATTCAGCCTCTGCTCGCCTGCCAGATCCTTAGCCTTGCGAAAGCAGAAGAAATGATTCAGGTCAATAAGATACATCCTCGACCAGCTAGCTACTTAAGCTAGCTATATGGAGAATTCGACTGTGCAGGCTTGGTGATTCTGAACGTGGATGTAGTCAGTATCTGTGTGAGTCTAGGCTGCCTGATATGACTTAGGGCTAGTCTAGGCCAGTGGTTCTCAACCCTGGTCCTCAAGTACCCCCTGTCCTGCATGTTTTAGATCAGGGGTGGGGAACCTTTTTTCTGCCAAGGGCCATTTGGATATTTATAAAATCATTCGGGGGCCGTACAGAATTATCAACTTAAAAATGTGCCTGCTATATTTGGTCAAACATTTAATTAACTCACCCCTAATGTGATGGCTGGAACTGCTTCTTATTGGTGAGGTTTGTGATGGTAGCTGGCACGGATGCAGCCTGCTTTGACTAGGGGTGCATCAAACATTTCTTGGGGGGTATCATGATTACGGAAAGGGTTCGTATTATTTTTTATATTGCTACCATTTTTGAGACTGCTTATCGATCTGAGTGTTAATCAGGCGCGGAGCCATACGTTGGTTTAGGCTTAGCCTAAATCAACGTATGGTGGTTGGTTTAGGCTTAGCCTAAACCAACAACGTATTCTGGGTTTGATTTGCTAGAAAGGAATTCCACACTTAATGGGAGCGCGCAGAGCGTGCAAGCAAAATGTTTTGGTACATTGGTACGCAACGCTGCGCGCCTCCACTGTCGTTTTCCACATTTTAAAATAGTGCTGCTGCCAACGAATAATGCACCTAATAATATGGTTCCTGCAGTGCCATGGCGGGCCGGACCAAATGATGAGCCGGACCGGACGTTCCCCACCCCTGTTTTAGATGTTTCCCTGCTCCAACACATCTGATTCAAATGAATGGGTCGTTATCTAGTTACGCAGAAGCCTGTTAACGGGGAGTCAGGTGGTTGAGCGGTGAGGGTATCGGGCTAGTAATCTGAAGGTTGCCAGTTCGATTCCCGGCCGTGCCAAATGACGTTGTGTCCTTGGGCAAGGCACTTCACCCTACTTGCCTCGGGGAATGTCCCTGTACTTAATGTAAGTCGCTCTGGATAAGAGCGTCTGCTAAATGACTAAATGTCTGCTAAATGACTAAATGTTAACGACTATTCATTTAAATCAGGTGTGTTGTAACAGGAAAATATCTATAACATGCAGGACAGGGGATACTTGAGGACCAGGGTTGAGAACCACTGGTCTAGGCTACCTAATATGACTTAGGGCTAGTCTAGGCTACCTAATATGACTTGGGTCTAGGCTACCTAATATGACTTGGGTCTAGTCTAGGCTACCTAATATGACTTAGGTCTAGGCTACCACAGTTCCAGAGGGAGTCCCTCTCTTTCCCCCTGGTCTCCAAACTGGAAAGCGAGAGCCCGTAGCAGAGCTCCTTGTCTTGGGGCTACCACAGGGTAGAACAGAGGGCGGCTCCCCCGGGGAGGCCTGTCGTCTGTCTGGAGCAGGTACTGGAGAGCATCTGTCAGAGCCCTCTAATGGACCTGATCAATGTCGGACCCTGGGGAGGGCCAAATCAAACCCAGAAGCCCCTTCACCATTTCATTGCCCGTTTCATTTTTTTTTCTCTCTCTCTCTTTCTGTAGCTTTGTTCGTTCTTTTCTCGCTTTCTTTGCACCTTTCCTTTCGCTCCTTCCGTGACTTTCCCTCTCCCTCTTCAGCTTTTCTTTACTCCATGTTTCCCCCCCCCCCCCCCCCACTGTCTTTTACTGGCCTATGAGTCCATGTAAATGGGTTCCCTGGTGTGTGTGAGATATTGGTGTTTGATGGCCCTGCTTGTTCCCCACGGAGACCAGCTATGCCTAATGGCTCTCTAAGGGAGCCTTAGAGCACAAAAAAGCTGCCTATCACAGCTCTGTAGCCCACAGTCAGACTCTTGTGTCCTCCCACCCATTTTCCCCCCGCTTTGTCCTAAAATGTACTTGTAATTACATGTTGAAATCCATTTCAGAAATTTCTTTTTAATAGTCTTAGCCAATCCCCTTGTCCTTATCTGCGCACAGCCATTTACACAACCACTCTGGAGTGTGTTAGGGCACAGCAAGTTGTCTTTATTCTTCAGATTTAAGTCACCCATTCTCTCATCATTATCCCCACCAAAAGTTGGTGAGTTTAGTTAGGGTGTAGTTCTCTCTGGTACCAGCAGGGAGTAGTCTCCATCTCTCTCCCTCTATCCCACCACCCACGCATTGTCTTGCTCCCTCACTGGGTCACGTTCTAGGTCAGGTTTTCTATTACACGTCCGTATCTGGGGAACCATGGGTTTTAACGGGACAGGCTTTCAGGAGCTATCAAATCCCCTCATCATCCGGTCGCCCTCAATCAGGCGGCTCCAGCCTTAGCTCCACCAGCACAGGTTAGCTTAGCTTAGCGGGGCCTCGACCAGGCACCAGCCTCACATCTGTCCCAGGGTCTATTCCTGTGTCTTCCAGCCCCTCTCCCTCACTGACCCTGGTTGCCTATTGTCCATAGCATGCACGTCGATAGCCTGTCTGGGTTTTTAGTTTAGCTTGTTGCGCAGACTTGAACTTGTTTTGAGTGGTCTTGTGAGGTGTCTGTTGGCGGCAGATGCTGTGCAGTGTCCTTTGGTGGCAAATATCCGTAGCTTTGCTTAGTGCAGCTGCACGCATTTATATTTATTTGTCGCGAAACCGCCCGTCCACACGGCTTCTCGAGATAATCGAGATACAGATTCCTGCCTCGTTGTCAAGACACCATTGGACTGCTGAGGCACCTGGACTGCTTTAACTCAGCAGGTATGACTCATCGCTACTGATTGCCAGCACACGTCACCCTGCATGAACCCTTTAAAACACTTCCTCTGTCACTGTGTCACCACTTTAGTGTGGAATAAAGTAACCGTGATGGGATGTAAATTACAGGCCAAACTATTTACTCCTCCAGTGTGTTCGGAGTCACCTTAGCTAGAGCTGACCTTGTGGGCTCTGGCCACACAGTCACCGTAACCTGGCTTGTCTGAATGCTAATGGATCTAATGGAATAGCGTTGTCCCTGGTGTGTTTGGGGAATTAGCTTTGATTGCCTTGTACGCACGTGTGTCTGTTCTCTCTTGGAACGTTGTTTGCAGAATGACCTTGAGCACCCCACGACGTAACCTAATATGAACAAGGACAAACATGCGGGCGCACACACACACAGACAGGGACTGCAGCAGGACACAGTTAGCCTGTTATTGCGTTAGCCAAATACCCCTTGTCCATGGCAAGTGAGGCAGTCACAAAGTTGTCCACAAGTACGACTTCCTGATCCATTCTGGTTCCAAAACGCTACGTACAGATGTAATATCCTTTACTTGTCAACATGAGTTTTAAACGCCGCTAATTAAAGAGTGGATGGCAGGGAGGGCAATCCGTCACTCAATTGCCTCTCTAGAATTGTAAAAGTTGGCTTCAACTTTTGGTGGACGGGTGTGTGTGTGTGTGTTGGGGCTGTGCCAGAACAAGCAGGTGTTTGAGTTCTGCCATGGTCAGGGTTGGACGTGTTGAGCAGGGTGGAGAGCTGGGGGAGGAATGAGCTACTGACACAGTGACAAGGTGACCGGAAACAGTTTGTTTGCCGAGTCAGACAGAAAGCATTGCATTCTGTCTGTCTCTCCTCTCTCTCTCTCTCTCTCTCTCTCTCTCTCTCTCTCTCTCTCTCTCTCTCTCTCTCTCTCTCTCTCTCTCTCTCTCTCTCTCTCTCTCTCTCTCTCTCTCTCTCTAACTCTCTTTCTCTGTCTCTCTTACGCACTGACACACTCACACGCACACACTCCCACTTTCTCTCCCTTGTGTTTTCTCCCCCAGCTCTCTCGCTCCCTCTCTCCCTGTCCCCCCACCCACGGCCTTCCCTCCTCACTCTTCTCCTTTTTGCGTATGTGGTTTTTCAGCGGCGCCCCTATCTTACCAGAGCAGGCGCGAGAGTCCGGACACTCAACTCTCTCTCCTCCTTCTCCTTCTATCTCTCTCTCTCTCTCTCTGTCTCTCTCTCTCTCCCCCTCCCTCCCTCCCTCCGTCATCTGCCCCATGTTCCCAAAGGGATATGCCCAACCTTCGAAATGTCAGACTATTTTTAAACTAAAGCCTCTGAAATCCAAACCTTGCTATCCTCTCATTACCAAGCAAGCACCTCTGAATATTGAGATGGCAAACTTGGGCAAAACCAACTTGACCAGAGCTGCCTCCGCTTTCTCTCTCTCTCTCTCTCTCTCTCTCTCTCTCTCTCTCTCTCTCTCTCTCTCTCTCTCTCTCTCTCTCTCTCTCTCTGTCTCTGTCTCTGTCTCTGTCTCTCTCTCTCTCTCTCTCTCTCTCTCTCTCTCTCTGCGTGAAAATAAGGAACGTCCAAACACGGCAACCGAAGGAGATCTTCTGAGACAAACACCTCCGTCTCAGGAAAAAAAAGTCAATACTGCAAATTCATGTGAGGAGCATACATACTCATACAGAAAGACAATGGCTCCAACTGGCTTCCCTAGCAACCAGAGAGTAGTTCATGGCCAAAGCATGACATGTTCTCGAAGAGCCATCTGACTCACCACGAAAACACTGGCATTCAGCATCCACTTGACTCGCCGCGAAAGCAACTGCAGGCAAAACGCCACCAAATCCTGCAGGTACTAATGAGGCGTTCATGTTCTGCAGACATGCAGCAGCTCAGGCAGTTAAGGGCCCAATTACCAAAAAAAAGACTGATTCACTAGAAGACCAAATCCTTTTTTTTCCCCCTGTCCATATCCCTTGAGGTATAATGCTGTCACTTTTCGTGTACTACTGTTCCATTAGCCTACCTCAGCCCTGCACCATCAGCACTACACCTTTCCATGCTACACTATCCTCCCATTTTCTCCGTTCACTGGGTTCCCGTTCGAAATTATTTCTGGCTATTACTCTCCTTCAACTCTTGCCTTAAGTTCCAGCAGGAGGGGGGGACATGTCCTCACCACGTGATTGGAGGAGAGAGTAGAGCAGGGGACCGAAGAGGAGGCGGCCCGTTTCCTGATTAACTGGAACAGGTTTATAAATATACTGAAGACACTGTGTCCTGGTTAAGTCAAGGTTCCTGAGTACCCCTGTGACCTGTCGCAGAAGATCCTGCTGCTTCTCTGTCTCTCTGTATGTCTCTCTCTCTGTCTCTCTCTCTGTCTCCTCTTTGTCTCTCTCTCTCATACACCCCCCCCCCCCCAACTTAAACACGCACGCATGCGCCCTCTTTCATCCTTTCAGAAAACCCATTTCATACGCTACCTACCCCTCCCCCCCCCCCCCCCGGGGGGGTCCACACCTCGAAGACGTTCAGGCCCCCTGTGGTGCCGCCCCGACTCGGCTCTCCATCCGTTCCTCTCTTCGCCCCAAGTCACCAGACCCTTCCCCGTCTCACGGACGTTGCGGCGCGATGACGCGGCGCGCTCGGGCGTGATATGGACTCCCCCCCGCTCTGGGCGGAGCTAATTTAACCACACAGACACATGCTGCAGTAATTAGATGTACTTTGATGCTGACAGGGAGAAGGGCCAATTATGGGTTAGTGTGCGTGTGCCCCGGCTTGCATTGTGTTGTGTAACAACTCCAGTATCTTTTAATTAGCAGCTGAGTTAGTAAGTAGGAGGAACGTCGGATGAGTAATTATGACCCGAGGACAAAGAGCACAGAGGCAGAGCCCTCGGGGTTAGGGTTATGTCTCTTCCACTAGTCTGCCAACCCAACACACACACACACACCTGAATAGAAACCCCCCCCCCCCAGACTGAGCTAGATGACGCCCATTGATCGGCCCCAGATGCACAAATGCGCCGCGCAATTGTCAATCCCCTTGACGCCTGCCCGTCCACCCCCCCGTCCACCCCGTCCATCCCCTCTCGCTCCATGCCGCCCCTCGGTTGTCACAAGTAAGCCCTCGGATTGGGCCCCGTCAATCGATGAGACCGTTTTGGATGGCACTCCGTGAAGCGAGAGGGCAGAAGGTGTGCAGATGTGTTTTTTTTGTCATTTAACAGATTGCCCTGTCTCCTCCCTCCTCCTCCCCCCCCCTCCTCATCTGCTTCTCTCTCTCTCTCTCTCTCTCTCTCTCTGTCTGTCTCTGTCTCTGTCTCTGTCTCTCTCTGTCTCTCTGTCTCTCTACCTCAGCCCCAGCTACCCGAGGTCCATGTCACCCCCAGCATCGCCATGGCTCCCCCCGCGCCCGCCTCCCGCGCCCCCCCGCACCCCCCAGAGCCCAGACCCTCCGACGGGGGGGGAGGAGGGGGCTCCTTCCGGAGCCGAGACGGCCCCTCGTCCTCCGCCTCCCGCGGGGCGGAGCGAGACCGGGGCGGCAGGGAGAGGAACCGCGAGCGGGAGAAGAAGAAGAAGAAGCGCAAGCGGAGGTCCAGGTCGCGGTCCAAAAGCAAAACCAAGTACGGCCTGCCCACCGCCTACAGGAGGCTCCACAGGTGTGTATGCGTTCTGCCTGGGAGTCAGGCGGCCGAGCGGTGAGGGAGTCGGGCTAGTAATCCGAAGGTTGCCAGTTCGATTCCCGGCCGTGCCAGCTGACGTTGTGTCCTTGGGCAAGGCACTTCACCCTACTTGCCTCGGGGGAATGTCCCTGTACTTTTACTGTAAGTCGCTCTGGATAAGAGCGTCTGCTAAATGGCTAAATGTAAATGTCTGCCACAGCAGAGCTGGGAGACTGACCTCTACTGCCCCCCTAACACCTTCCCCTCTGATGGGCCGTTCATGTGGCTGGTAGACGCATGGCTTTCGAGGATTCTGTTCCCTATCACCTGCCTTTTGACTTTTAAATCTATGCTGAGAGGGTGCCAGATGGAGGCTTGTGCGGAGAGGATGAACTTCATACTGAGCTACCAGAGGGCTGTAATGTGGTTCTTATTGAACTAGCTAAGTCACTACTTGTTCCAAGCCTGCCAGTGACATAGAGAGACTCATCTTTCGAGAGTTTTTCGCCGTCTCACTGTCTGTCCTTCTAGCCCCTTCTCTTCCTTTTTTGGAGCAAATCTCAGATAATTCGTTATTATCAGTGTCAGAAGTGGCTGTAATTATGCCTGTCCCTTTGGTATCACCCTGACAGGCCTTAATGTAATTTCGGGAGATGGAATCGTTTTTGCCCGAGGTTTTAAATCACTTACAGTTTGGGAATTAAAGGCCCCTTCGATTTGAGAAGAGGTCTTCCCGTATCCGATTGGATCCCTCTCTAATGTGCACGCTCGCCCAAATTCATCCTCTTCCGGGTTTTTTTGGCTCCCATCTCTTTCCTTCCCTTCCGAAAACGTGAATTCACTTTGCTCGGCCGCGCCGCGTTTCAGGATCGAGGGGGAAAATGGTAACGCAAGATAATGAGCAGTCGCAGTAACAGTCTCGCGGGGACGGGGGACGGGGGGGGGTGAAGGGGGGAGGGGCCCCCCGTTGGTGTGTGAGGTTAGCGTTTGGCGGCTGGAAGGAGACGCAGCCCCAGCCTTCCCAAGGGGCTCAAAGGAAAGAGCTGATGAAAAGCGCCCTCAGAAGTCTGATCGAGCAAGAGAGAGAGAGGTGTGGGGGGGGGGGGGGGGGAGACACCAAGGGGGCGCAGAAAGAGATATCAGCGGTGACTTTTCCTCGGCTTTGGGGGGTGTCTAAACTGCTAATCCTGCGTTAGCTGTCTGGCAGCTAGCGGGTTAGCTCGGGCTCCTCCAGTCTGGCTGAGGTAAATCTAGTCAGTTAGCGGGACAGATAGGTGCCTGAACTGCTCCCTGTGGGTGCCTTACCTGCTGCTGCATGCTAAGCGCCGTCGCAACGCTGGAATAATTGCTTATCGTACAACCCTTTTTTTTTCGCGCCCGCCCTCACGCAGTGTCCCGGACGCGCAATGCAAGTCTGTCACACACACAAATGTTTTCGATCTTTTCATTCTTTCGTTCTCCAAGCCCATTCCAGCCCCTCCTGTGCTCTGGTGTGGCCGTGACAGGTGTTAATGAGGATCTTTGCCATCACGAGAGGGCCACCCGGGGCCACAGGCCTGTGACACGGGGCCGGGTGCCCCCTCGTTAAATCATCAGCGGGCGTGCATCAACTGACCTGACGTCTGGTCCCTCTGTCACACACAACCCCCTACGCACACACACACACACACTCTATTATCTGTTTCTGGTCCATCATTTTCTTTATCTCTCTATCTCTCTCTCTCTGGCCATCATTCCTGTCTTGTCTCAGGGTAACCCTGAACCCCTTGACCTCCTCTTTAGTCTCTGCCTGCCCAGTGTTCCACACTCCTCCACTCCAGGGGGGGTTAATTGGGGCCCCATGAGTCAGGTGCAGGGGGGGGTGGGGGGGCACACAGGCCCTCAGAGGGCCAGAAGGGTTCAAAGCCTGTCCATGCAGAGCTGGCTGAGGGGGTTAGATGTGACGGGTAGGGAGGGGCGCAGGAGGGGCGATCGTCTAGGGCCCAGGAGGAAAATTGCGGGGATGGGCTTTGATGTTTTTTTGGGGGGGTCGTTTCCTGGTGCTCTTGGGGCAGCCTACGTTTATGTGTGGTACTCGATTTGCCTGTTCCCCAAGCACGTATCTCGTTTCACCTTTTTAGCTGACTTTTTTGCGCGCCCTCCCTCTCTCCCTCCCGCCTGTCACCTCCGCATTCCAGGACCTGAGCTGTCGACGGTGGTTTTATCCAACAGCTCATTTGGGCTCCGTCCAAATCTTCTCTGCCCTCTGCAACTGTACGGCACTTTTTAAACGGCTTCATTAGATGCTATTTTCAGCTGCGTGTGTCCGTCTATGTGTGTGTCTCTGTGTGTCCCTGTGCGTATGATTCCTTGTGTGTGTTCCTGTGGTGATGTGTGTGTGTGTGTCTGTCCCTGTGTGTGTCCTTTTGAAGAGCCCGGACCTGAGGCGTCACAGAGTTATGTTCTTTAATAAGCGCTCATTTGTGGCGGCGGTGGCATTTGCGCATCAGGAGGAATTCCATTTAGTTCTTGTCATTTATTTAGCGGGGGGTCGTTTGACGCCGTTATTGCCCTTGACAGCCCGACGCGGAGGAGCTGAATCACCCAGATAATGTCCTGCCACGCGAGGGCCTGGGGGAGGGGGGGGGGGGGGGTAGCGAGGGAGAAGGAGAAAGAGAGAGAGATGGGGTGACATCGCACGCCGTCCGTCCGTCTCTGTAATGCGAGGCGTATCGACCGGACACGAGCCCCCCAGAGTTCAAACTCCACTTCCGCGCCGTCCCTTTTCCTGTTCCCTGGAGGAAGGTGCTCCTCTCCTCCCGCTTTCCATCAAACGACCGGGGGGTGTCTAATTGGCCCGTGAACTCGGGGCTAGTTAACGTACGACAGCGAAGTAGGCAGGAGGTGGCTCTCGCTAAGCTCAAGGGACGGCTTGTTTTATATCGCCCCCGGTGCTATCGGTTTCTGTGTGTAGGCTCTGTCTGACGGGCCCAGAGCCAGCCTCTGGTGCTCTCTGGTGTGTAAGCTCTGTCTGACGGGCCCAGAGCCAGCCTCTGGTGCTCTCTGGTGTGTATGCTCTGTCTGACGGGCCCAGAGCCAGCCTCTGGTGCTCTGGTGTGTAAGCTCTGTCTGACGGGCCCAGAGCCAGCCTATGGTGCTCTGGTGTGTAGGCTCTGTCTGACGGGCCCAGAGCCAGCCTATGGTGCTCTCTGGTGTGTATGCTCTGTCTGACGGGCCCAGAGCCAGCCTCTGGTGCTCTGGTGTGTAGGCTCTGTCTGACGGGCCCAGAGCCAGCCTCTGGTGCTCTCTGGTGTGTAGGCTCTGTCTGACGGGCCCAGAGCCAGCCTATGGTGCTCTGGTGTGTAGGCTCTGTCTGACGGGCCCAGAGCCAGCCTATGGTGCTCTCTGGTGTGTAGGCTCTGTCTGACGGGCCCAGAGCCAGCCTCTGGTGCTCTGGTGTGTAGGCTCTGTCTGACGGGCCCAGAGCCAGCCTCTGGTGCTCTGGTGTGTAAGCTCTGTCTGACGGGCCCAGAGCCAGCCTCTGGTGCTCTGGTGTGTAGGCTCTGTCTGACGGGCCCAGAGCCAGCCTCTGGTGCTCTCTGGTGTGTAGGCAGACGTGACCATCTCACTGGCTGGGGGTCGTCGGGAGGTCAAGGGGGGGTCATTGTGTGTTGGGAGGGCTGGTCAGTCCCTTGGGCTAGGATGTGGTCCGGCAGTTGGAGTTGTCCCCTACTGTAGCATGGCTATAAGCACACCCACTCAGAAAAACACTGCGCAGTTCATTTCTTGTTTGACGGTTGTTTTTTTGTTTAGGTTCTTTTTTTCCTTTGAACTTCTTCATCTTTTTCCTTTCTCTTGCTCCTCGGCTCTCTGTTTTCAATTAAATTCAATATTTTGTGGCATGAATGTTGAAGGTAAACTATGTTGCCAAAGCGGTCCATGTAAGTATTATGGACTGAACTGTGTGTGTGTGTGTGTGTGTGTATGCAAATATAATTATACAAAAATTACATATAATTTGTGGGTGACAGTAATTACAATGGTACTGCCAAGTATTTTGCCCCCATCTTAATTTTGGTTTAACTGCACAGAAAGCTCGACGTGCGTTTTTGTGCGAGTGCGTTCACTGCCACACACACACACATTTGTAGCCCTGAGTACGTAGAACTTAATGTGTGTTCCACAGGAGGGGTTCCTAGCCTGAATATGGACCTCTTTTCCTGACATTTTCATTTCCTTTGTGTGACCAGGAGCTTTATGTTTCGGCGGCGTTTTTTCAAGTACACGCTCCTGTAGCTGGTTGATTGTTCAAGGGTCTCTGCGAGTTGGTTGAAAACCTGTTTAGAGTGGGACTTCAATTGCAACCTTGGCTATCTTCTGAGAGAGGAGATCAGTATGTCGGTCTTCCAATTTGAATGCTGCATTTGTTTGCTGGATTACGGCAATTTTATCTTTGCTCCAGTGCCACGTCAAAGCAATCTCTCTCCTCTCTCTCTTTCTCACTCTCCTCTCTCTGTCTCTGTCCTCTCTCTCTCTCTCTCTCTGTCCAGGTCGCGATCCAGGTCCCCGGGCAGAAAGGACAGGAGGGCTCGCTCGTCCGAGAGAAAGCAGGAGAAGAGAGAGCGGGAGCGCTACGGCCCCGCCAGCTCGTACCGTGTGGGCAGCAGCCCCAGCGTGGCGCGGAGGCACTCCCGATCCAGGTAGGGCTCGGACCCCATGGGGACGGAGGTGAGGGTCAGAGACGGGCCGTACCCAGGGGTCCATGGAGGTGGAGAGGGGTTCCGCTGTGAGAGGGACCAGGAAGTATCCTTGTCCTCCACTCTCCCTCTGGATGTGCTTCTCATTCCACTCCTATCTCCTCTCTCCTCCCCCTTCTCCCCTCCCCCCTCTCTCCTCCTCCCCCCTCTCCTCCCGCCTCTCCTCCCCCCTCTCTCCTCCTCCCCCCTCCCTCCTCCCCCCTCTGTCCTCCTCCCCCCTCTCTCCTCCCCTCCTCTCCTCCCCCCTCTCTCCTCCCCCCTCTCTCCTCCTCCCCCCTCTCTCCTCCCCCTTCTCCCCTCCCCCCTCTCTCCTCCTCCCCCCTCTCCTCCCGCCTCTCCTCCCCCCTCTCTCCTCCTCCCCCCTCCCTCCTCCCCCCTCTGTCCTCCTCCCCCCTCTCTCCTCCCCTCCTCTCCTCCCCCCTCTCTCCTCCCCCCTCTCTCCTCCCCCCTCCCTCCTCCCCCTCTGTCCTCCTCCCCCTCTCTCCTCCCCCCTCTCTCCTCCCCCCTCTCTCCTCCCCCCTCCCTCCTCCCCCTCTGTCCTCCTCCCCCTCTGTCCTCCTCCCCCCTCTCTCCTCCCCCCTCCCTCCTCCCCCTCTGTCCTCCTCCCCCCTCTCTCCTCCCCCCTCCCTCCTCCCCCTCTGTCCTCCTCCCCCCTCTCTCCTCCCCCCTCCCTCCTCCCCCTCCCTCCTCCCTTTCTGTCCTCCTCCCCCTCTGTCCTCCTCCCCCCTCCCTCCTCCCCCTCTGTCCTCCTCCCCCTCTGTCCTCCTCCCCCCTCTCTCCTCCCCCCTCCCTCCTCCCCCTCTGTCCTCCTCCCCCCTCCCTCCTCCCCCTCTGTCCTCCTCCCCCCTCTCTCCTCCCCCCTCTCTCCTCCCCCCTCTCTCCTCCCCCTCTGTCCTCCTCCCCCTCTGTCCTCCTCCCCCCTCTCTCCTCCCCCCTCCCTCCTCCCCCTCTGTCCTCCTCCCCCCTCTCTCCTCCCCCCTCCCTCCTCCCCCTCCCTCCTCCCTTTCTGTCCTCCTCCCCCTCTGTCCTCCTCCCCCCTCCCTCCTCCCCCTCTGTCCTCCTCCCCCTCTGTCCTCCTCCCCCCTCTCTCCTCCCCCCTCCCTCCTCCCCCTCTGTCCTCCTCCCCCCTCCCTCCTCCCCCTCTGTCCTCCTCTCTCCTCCCCCCTCTCCTCCCCCCTGCTGGGTCCCAGGTCCCCCCATGAGAAGAGGAAGAAGAAGAGCTCGTCCCAGCAGCACCAGACCAAAGGTTCCTCCTGCTCCCCGTTCTCCTCCCCCGGGAGGGCGAGCGGCAAGAAGTCCGCTAGCCCCTCCCCTCCCGTCAGCCCCGCCTCCAGCCTGGAAGACTGCAGGTGAGACCCCTCCCCCTGACCCACCATCATCACACATTCTGCTCTGGGCTGACCTCCACTATATTTACATTTACATTTAGTCATTTAGCAGACGCTCTTATCCAGAGCGACTTACAGTAAGTACACGGACATTCCCCCCGAGGCAAGTAGGGTGAAGTGCCTTGCCCAAGGACACAACGTCAGTGGGCATGACCGGGAATCGAACTGGCAACCTTCGGATTACTAGCCCGATTCCCTCACTGACACTATATGTCAGCTGCCAAACTAAATCTATCCATCAAATGTAAAGCAGCAACATGATGAAATACATTTAAAAATGAGAAACAACACCTCTAATCCTTGTTAATTTTGTATTCACAAATTGAAGCCATGAAGGAAGGCCCACCTCTCCCAAGGTGATTGGTTGGAGTAGGGTTGCTGGAACATAATTGGCTGGAAAGTAGCGGCCCACTGAAAAATGACCCTTCCACTGACACTGAGCTGTTTGTGTTGCTAAAAAAACTCTCAGAGGACCTCATTAGCTTACACAACATTATATGTTTATAGGGGGAAAAAACCGTTTTTTCTTCTGACAAAATTTGTAACTATTGTACCTTTAAATCAATCTGTAAAGTTTTTCCGCCAGCAGACTGAAGCCGTCGGTCTGGCTGTCTGAGGAGATATGAGACGCATTCATGCAAAGTTGAACTATTTCTCACTCCATTTAGTTTTGCCTGTTCGAGATGACAAGTGTTTTGCAGTCATGGATCCCTCCATCCAGGCACAGGCTCTGAAGCTGTCATCTAGTGAACAGGCGCGTTGTTAGGCTATGTGACTGATGACCTGCTGAATGAAATGGGAAAGCTGCACTAGTAGTGAATAATACGCTCTGACATTTGATGGGCTTTCTGTTCGCTTATACACATTTTTGCGTCCCTTTGCAGACCCGAATTATTCTTAAGCTGAATATGCATACACAGCTAGATATCGAAATATGGTCAAATACCTGTCGGTGTAAAGGTTGCCTGAGGAACTTTTTTGGCAGAAATCTCACCTTGTTTTGAATGATTTGTATATTTTGCTTCTGTGGCTGTTTGCTTGCGTTTTCCGGCGTGGCGGTGAATATTTCATGGGTGCCGGAGGATTCCGGAGGAAGTGGCCTTCAGTGACTGTCCAACTTGTGGTCCAGCTTTACACTGTTCACCGTTCACCATGAATACTGTATAAGGTGTCTCTCTCTCTCCCTCCCTCTCTCCCTCGCCCTGTCTCTGCCCCTCCCGCCATCATTCTCTCTCGTCCTCTCTCTCTCTCTCCTTTTTGCAGGGCGGGCTCCCAGGAGAAAGACAAACAAGTGTCCTCAGCCATAGTCTCCTCGGTGCAGTCTAAAATCACTCAGGTAATCGCACAGTCTCTCCCCATGTTATATTGGGACTGCGGGACAGGAAAGTCCACGCTGGCACAGTTCTACGGTTATATAAGTTGTTTACCACGTACAGTACGTAGTCCATTAGTTTGAACCATGCACTTCGCAGACCAGAGCTTACCAGTTGGGAGATGGGTCTTAGGGGCAGAAGAGGACTCATCCGAGGCCGGACTGGGAGGGAGGTCCGTCTGTGAGTTCCTCAAGCCCACCAAAGAAGATGTCAAAAAGAGAGAGAGATAGAGAGAGAGGGGCCTTAGAAACAAGGGAGGGAGAGGAGAAGGAAGATGGAAGGAAGAGAAATTATCCTGTGGGGGGGGGGGGGGGGGGGGGGTGTTTGGCATCATGCTGTGCGGATCCTGAGAGGATGTCAAGCTAGTTGGGGTTGAGCTGTCATCGCCAGCCCCAGTCAAGCTCTTGTTCCATCCTCAGTCCCAACTCGGGAACGGAATACCCTTACAACCCAGTATCCTCACACATACCAGAGCACTGGCGTTTGGAACACTTGTGCATTTGTTTTCCCTTCACGACGTATACAGTACGCCCTCGCTGCCTAATGAACTTTAAAGCCAAACCCATTCCAGTAATGATTCCTGCTCCGCGATGCACTCAAGTGAAATCTAATGCACTTTTTTCATTAGCGTTTTTTTTGCGGCCGGGAATTTTGAATTGTTTCTCCTCATTACGGAGGGCGGCGTGTGCCGCGCGCGACAGCTGACGGATGGGGGGGGGCGGACCGTGATTTTAACCCAGCGCTCCCAATCCCTCCCCGTTGGTTATTAGGCTGCCATCAGCAGTTAGCTTCAAGGCTTTGCACGCGCAATTACAGTTGAAACGGATTTATCGGAAAACCACTGGAAGACATATTCAGACTGACGGGACATGGCGACCTGACTCTTTCGGCGGAGACCTTGTACCCTGACCTGCCCGTTCAAATGCGGCCAACCTGCCACAGATCCTCATTCGTACACGGCTATCGATCAGATGACATCAGAGCCACAGGGGTTTGGGTGATGGAGTGTCATCGAGACCAGCAGTGTGTGAATGGAGAGGGTGGGTTTAGCCTGCCGTAAAGCCTCAGCTCTCAGGAAGGGAGATGGAATCTGGAGTCCTCACGCTGCCTTGCAAGTTTCTGTGTGTGTCTCTGTGTGTGTGTGTGTGTGTGTGTGTGTGTGTCTCTGTGTGTGTGTGTGTCTCTGTGTGTGTGTGTGTGTCATTGTGTGTGTCTGTGTGTATTTGAGAGAGAGTTGAGAGCTCCTCATTACGTACTGACCAGATGAACATGCTCGAGCTTCTCACACTCACTTATTCTCCCCCCCCCCCCCCCCCCCCCCACCCCGTGCACGGGAGCCTGGCCTCTGGCTTTCACACACCAGTAGTCACACCTCTTGTTTCCCTCTCTCTCACACTCACACACACACCTTTCACACAGGCACGATGACTCGCCTCACTCCCCCTACCTCGCTCGCCCGCTCTCTCTTATGCATACTCATTACTCCTGCCTCTCACATTATCGGAGACCTCGATGCGGCGGCTCTGTCTGCCTGGGCCTTCCTCCTGCTCGCCGCACTCCTCTCCACTTCCCCCCTGATTAAAGTGTCAGCCGCTGGCACGCGCTCTGACTGTCACAAGGCAGGCACGCCGGACCCTCCCCCCGTACGCCGCCATCCACAGTCGAGTCTGTCTTCCTCTGAGAAAGCAGATGGGCGTAGCTCGCGCTAATCACCTCCCTCGCCTCTCTCTCTCCGGAGCGAGCCTCCAGTGTCATGGCCCTGCTCTCGTCTACGCTCCCTCTGCCTCTTCCACTCTCTCCCTCCCTCTCCCTCTCTCTCTCACTCTCTCCCTCCCTCTCTCTCTCGCTGCTTCACCTCTCAAGGCCGTGTCGGAGCCTCCCGCCTCTCGTCTCCTCGGCGAGAGGCGGGCGTGCTCGACCTCAGGCCGCCGGCGGCGCTCACGGCGGCGAGCCGACCGAGGAGCGCTCCTCCGTGGAATCAAGTGGCCCCTCCGGGTTATCGTAACGTGCTTGTTCTCGCCGCGCGTACACGGTCGTCCGTGCGGGTTTGCGTAAAATAGCAGTTTGTGTGTGAGCGATGGCCCACTCCTCGTGTGTGAAGCGATGTGTTGTGACAGCTTCTCCACGTTCTTATTACGGTTCTTAATGATACGGTGTCCTGAGAGACCTGCTTGATAGACCGGGTCAGTTTGTCAGTTGAGAGTGGTGCGTGTGTTAGAAGTGCTGGGGCTTTAACCCAGACTCTCTCTCCCTCTCCGTCTCTCTCTGTCTCTCCCTCTGTCTCTCTCTCTGTCTCCCTCTTTGTCTCTCTCTTTCTCTCTCTCCCTCTCTGTCGCTCTCCCTCTCTGTCTCTCTCCTCTTGTGATGAAGAGTCTGTGCTGCTTCTCTGGTGTTAGATGTGGTGGGCGTGCTCCCACAGTTCTGCATGTGGGCCCGGTCCCACCTTCCTCTGCGGGGGCCCGGTCCCACTCTCCCCTGCGGGGGCCCGGTCCCACTCTCCCCTGCGGGGGCCCGGTCCCACTCTCCCCTGCGGGGGCCCGGTCCCACTCTCCCCTGCGGGGGCCCGGTCCCACTCTCCCCTGTGGGAGCCCGGTCCCACTCTTCCTACGTCTATGCCTGCAAACTCGTCTGCCATCGAGGGCCTCTTCGCCGCCCGCGTTCTGCGTCCTCCAGCTGTGGCCGTCCTCGAGGACCCTCGCTGACCACAACGAGAGCACCACAGCTGGGGCGCCAACTTGTATCCACACCTGAAGATGCTGGATGACAATAGATCATTGTGTGTGTGTGTGTTGGTGTGTGCCAACTCTGCTGTTGTGTGTGTGTGTCTGGGTGCATCGCTTAGTCGTTTGTTTGCTTTATGACCACTCTGGAGCAGGGCTTTATTTGAGTTTGGAGATCAATACATCCGTCTTACTGGACAAAGGGGGGAGAGGGAGAGGGAGAGGAGGGAGCGTGAGGAGGTGGGAGGGAGGGAGGCTTGCAGGAGGTAACAACTCCAGCATCAGGGCTCGTAGATTCAGCGACGACAGGCCTGTTCAGCTGCCCGCTCTCCAGGAGAGATTGAAGGCCTCCCCCTACAGTAGCTCGTGTGAGCATTCTCTAGGTGGGGCTCCTTCATCGCCTGCTTGTCTCATCAGGACAAGGAGGCATATTGGCTCCTCGGTGATGGAGAACATGGGGTTAATACTGGGGGACAGACTTGACTCTGATGACTGTGAAAAGAGTGTGTCATACACTAATCTCTATTATGGCCGGATGCGTGATGCGTCACATTTACGGCGTAACTCACTGTTTTCTCGTGTGTGTGTTCAGTCGCCTCCTCCCCCTCTTTTTGTTTTTCCTCTCGTTCTCCGTCATCGTGTTTATACTCTGTGTCTCTCTCCCTCTGTCTCTCTCTCTGTCTCCCTCTCTGTCTGTTTATACTCTGTGTCTCTCTCCCCCCTCAGGACTTGATGGCTAAAGTGCGGGCCATGCTGGCTGCCTCCAAGACCTTCCAGCCAACCTCCTCCTGAGGCACGGCATCCCACCAGCGCCGAGGCGGCCCCCCTTCCCCCTCCCCAGCGGCCTCACTGCAACAACAGCTTCAACAGTCCCTCAGCCATACTCCCAACTGTTGTTCTGTTTTTATTTTCTTTCTGGGGTTTTTTTTGATACTTTAAAAAAAAAAACACCAAAAAAAGAGGGTTAGAGCCGCATTAAGCCTTTATCTCTCCTTGTCCCAGTTTTTATTTTTTATTAATGGGATACCGACTGCCAGTTCTGCGAGAGAGGAGATGTTCCCCCCTCTGCACCTGGAGGGAACATCTCCATCACAGCCACCGTCACGCAGCAGGCTGTTGGAAGTTTTGGACCCTTATGTTCTCGACACATGTTTTTGGCACGATGGATGACAAGAGAGCTACAAAGCGCCAGAATAGTTCATAAAGCACCTTGCGTCGTTGATTTCTTTTTCTTTCTTTTTTCTTTCTCCCCAAAGTGATGACGGAGCTCTTTCCTGCGTAATTGTGCAGCTGCCAGGGGGCTCGAATGCTATCCTTCTGTGAAGGACGGTTTGGTCATTTCGTTTCTCTCCATCTCTCCCTTTCGGTCTCCCGCCCCCCCCCCCCCCCCCACACACACACACACACACACAAGCTTTCACCCCCTCGTCGGGTCATTTTTAATGCTAATTGTTCTTCGCTTTCTCTGCCGTCACTCAATTTTCGGTGCGTGGCCTTCCTATTTCTGTTTCTGAATTTGTACAGCACCTATTGTGGAGATCACAAACTGTCAATAAAGTGTTGAGTCATGATTTTTTTTTTCTCTCCCTCAGGGCTGTTCTTTTCTCTGGGGGGGGGGGGGATGGGGGACTGAGTGGGAGAGGTCAGCATGAGCTGTCAGTCTTGTTCCAGGTTAACAGAGCCATCACGTTGGAAAGGGGGGCTCTCGGGAGGGGCTGGACAGAGGGTTACTGTTACTGTGATGTGGATGTTCCTGAATCATATACACAAGGGCCTTGTGGTGGATGTTTAACACACACCCACACACACACACACACGCCCCCACACATACACACCCAATAGCCAGGACAGTTTGTGGGTTTGTCCCACTGGGGAGGAGAAGCTGAGCATGGAAGCCACAGGGGAGATGGTGGGCCCTGGAAACCTGGTGTCCTTCTGTCACACTCTGGTTGTCTCCCTGCTCTCTCCGTGATACACACGCACACACACCACGACCATGCATACACACGCACAACAGTACTTTTTTCCATGCCTTCACTCCCTCACATTGCTTCCTTCCGGACCTTGAAGGGGTACTCACGCTTCATTTTTGAAGTAGTTTACTGTAGTGCTGTTGTTTTGATCATGGGAAATGTAGCCTACTGCAGCTCTTACAAAAAAAAAAGGAGAATGCGGTTGGAAGCGAACAAGGCGTTGCGTCGGTCTGCCCTATTCCCATTACAATAGTTCTTTGTGGCATTCTGAAAGAATGTTATCGATTTCTCGTTCGCCCTGCTTCTGGCACAATTATAATTATTAATATCAGACTGTTTCTGTACGCTCATCGACTAATGCACAATGGTCTAATTATAGCAGTTAAGACATTCTTGGCAAACAAGAAATTTGTCATCATGAAAATCGAAGACAATTGTAAATGAAGCGGGTATCTTGATGTGATTGTAGCAGTGTGAAACATAAGGCGCAGAATGTTTTGAGTGGAGAAAAACTGCTTTCCAGTGCTCATTATTTGCATCTTCTGTTGCTTGGCCTGCACTGTATTACACGACGACTGAAGAATGCTGCGTATCTTGCCTTGCCAAGTATCCGCGTTTAGAAAATACTTTATTTGATTATTATTCGTTTTTTGTCCATATGGACAGCTGCACTGACTTTGATAACACTGAGCAGGCGATGCTGTAGACAGCAGTTTTCTCTTGGTAATTGTCCGTTGGCTCTGTGGAACAGAATGGCTAATAGAATGGGCCGGGATTCTTTTTCTGACAGACGAGTCTACTCATCCTTATTCCCCAGTGAAGAGATGCTTTGTGTGATCCAAGCACGTCTTAAGTCGCCTCCTAATTCCACGTGTCAAGCTAACTCGCGGAAAGCTAATGAACAGTACGGCTGCTTGTGTTAGCTCCGGCTTGGGTCATTAAGAACTGAATCATTTTGACGTCAATATCTATTAGGCATTGAAACATTACATTTCATATGTCCTGACTGATGATTTTTTTTTAATTATTACTACTAGTTTCCGTTTAGTTTTACACATTCTTGATTTTGACACATTGAGTGAGTAAGCCTAAATAGAGGCTGTGTTGGCTCGTAGTAGGCCTATAGTAAACTCAGTTTGTGGGGTTTGAAGGATTCAAAATATGTGTCTATTCCAATGTGTAATGATAGTATTCAATGACACAAATCTGTGTTCTAGAAAGAGTGGTCTGGAGTCGCAGAGGTCCGATAATATCAGCTTTAATGCAGCAGTTGGAAATCAACAAGTACAGAGCTCTGGGGTTGTCTAAGTTTCCCTACCCGCAACAGAGTTTGGGCTGGTTCACGAAGTCCAACTGGCTATCTTTCCCTGCCCCAGCATATTATATACAATGCAATTGAAACACAAGTGTCAAAAAGGGTTCAGCTTGTTCTCTCGTGCGTCAGGGAGTTGTTCTTGCCTACGCGCGTCCCACCTGCTCGGGTGCCATCTCCACCCAGTTTCAAGGTTGTTTCTGAAAATGAAGAGATAGAGACACAAAGAACAGCCTGCTTCCCACACTCAGTGTGAGACCCAATGTTTAAGCCTGAGCACACTTCTCAGATCATAAGACAGAACTTTAATAAGCACAATGCATGGTTAACCCTTGTGCTGCCTTCAGGTCACATGACCCAAAGGTTCATAACGAACCACCGTTGTGTTTACCCAATTTTACCCAATACAAAAACAAATAAAAATAATTTTCTTTTAACCATTGCAATGTGGGGGGTCTGAGACAGCCCAACAGTTAAAAGAAAATGCTTCACTTTGTTTTTGTAGGAGGTAAATTTGTCGCAATACGACGGTGGGTCACAATGACTGATGGGTCAGAATGACCCGAAGATAACACAAGGTTAAGGAAAGTGAGATTTCTCAAGACAACCTACAGTTTATAGAGATCTCTATAAAAGGATTTTGTCATTAGTATCCTTGTGGCTCAGTTGGAATAAGGGGTTATCGGAGGAGACAGACATGTACCCTACCTTTAGGTAATCGTGTCTCTGAGCCTACCTTTTGTTAAGTTCAAACAGTGATGTATTGCTGTGTTTGTAATAAACATCTCATTTAAAAATGCCATTATTCCTAGCCTGCTCATAACTCCACCAATGGTGCCTGCAATAACCACCCGGCCCCAGCCACACATTAAATCACGCCCTTATAAGTAATCAAACAGGGCTCATAACATCTGCACTGATTTCAGGCCAAATGGGTGCCGGGTTCTGAGTTTCATTACCTCACAATGTTGGTTAGGCTAGGTGTGTGTGTGGCGGGGGGAGGCTGGGTTGTTGTGAACGTGTGGTGTGTGTGTGTGTATCACGGCTCGGGAAGTTAGTCAGAAAAGTAATCAGTCAGGAGCAGGGGGAACAGGGGAGTGATTTGTTTATTTTATGGCTTGTGAAAGGGCTGCCTCTCTTTGTTGGGAGGACTGAAAGGTTTGGAAGTACGCAGCTGGGAAGGAGGCTGGTGTTGGTTGGCTAACCCTGCAAGGTGTAATGGTGTGACTCAGATCACACCTGCTGAGGACCTGATTGTTCTTTGCAAACAAACCGCCTTCTGAAATTCCTGAATAAAAGGCTTAACCCACTGGTTAGTCTAGATATTGATGCATTGGAGACTATGCCTATTTCATACATATTTCATTTTTGGAGGTAGTGGAAGTGGAAGAAGCTACTTTGGCAAAGCACTGAAGGATTACCTTTAAATCTGGAATACAGTTTGTGTGCGAGAGACCGAGAGATGTACAAACAACCCTTTCTGAATATGGGAGTCAGGTGGCTGAGCGGTTAGGGAGTCGGGCTAGTAATCTGAAGGTTACCGGTTCGATTCCCGGCTCTGAAAAATGACGTTGTGTTCTTGGGCAAGGCACTTCACCCTACTTGCCTCGGGGGGAATGTCCCTGTTCTTATTGTAAGTCGCTCTGGATAAGAGCATCTGCTAAATGTAAAAAATGTTTAATCAGGGCAGATTAGCACACCCACTCGGCTAGCTGCATGTGCTTTCCATGTTATCCATTCTGAAGGTCAGGAGCCAGACCACACCCCTCTCTGGCTACAGTCTTAATTACCCCTTTCTGGATCCATCCAGGACCAAGGTGCCCTAAGTTTAGACACCTCTCTGGTAGTTAATGACCAGCACACGTTTCCCCAAGCCTCTTACGATGCACGCCGGATGTCGGGCTGTTTGCCCCCCGGCAGACA